>NC_081563.1:67761846-67966709 GCF_022355385.1 Mustela nigripes | reverse complement strand
TAAGGAGAAGGGAGTTGGGGGAAATTGGAAGGGGAGGTGAACCATGAGAGACTATGGACTCTGAAAAACAATCTGAGGGTTTTGAAGGGGCAGGGGGTGGGAGGTTGGAGGAACCAGGTGGTGGGTATTAGAGAGGTCACGGATTGCATGGAGCACTGGGTGTGGTGCAAAAACAATGAATACTGTTATGCTGAATATATATATATATATATATATATATATATATAAATATTAGAGAGGACACGGATTGCATGGAGCACTGGGTGTGGTGCAAAAACAATGAATACTGTTACGCTGAAAAAAAATATATATATATATATAAAAATAAATAATAGAATATGGGGGAGAGAAAACTTTTAAGATGAAAAATAAGCCTGCCCCTCCTGCTTTTTGATTTGGTTCAAATTCGAGGAGTGAGGGGAGAGTCCAGCTTTACCCACATCCAGAAAGAAAATTTTAGGTGCTCCATGGCTACCACTGTATAACCCATTATACTGGAAATGAAAACAATGGCATTTTTAAAAGAGAGGGGAATTTAAAACTTTTTGTCTTATTTTGAACGCAATCAGGCATGTCTTAAACTCAGGTGAATTCATAACTTCACATTCGCCTGGCCCCGAACCTCACATACGGAAACTTAACAGCTTCATAAGTTGAAATGTCATCTCCATTCCATAAATGTCAACTTCATTTCATAAGTTGAATGTCAACTGTGGGATGAAGGAGAAGCCGCACTGGTGAAAACGCAGGGGCTGTGAGGTCTAGCTGCCTTCTCCACGAGGAGTCTCTGTCCACAACAACCTCAGAGAATCACAGGATTCTTACACTGGGGTACGACAGGATTCCTCAGATCCGGTATCCCCTAAGCTAGCGCTGCAGAGACTGAGCAAACGGCCCTGGGTTTGTCAGTGGCTGCAAGGAACTGAGATGACCACAACCCATAGGAGAAGAGGCGGAGAGAAGCTTCAAGCGGGAAAAATGAAGTGTACAGATGCTACGTGCGGAGAAAAAGAAAAAGAAAAGCAGCTGGAGGGTGGCTAAGTCAGGAACACCGCCACTTCTCCTCGCCACCTCCAATTCTGGCATCTAATGACTACACCCGCCGAGTTCACGCTCTTCCAGCTCCAGGGCGAGCCAAGACACCGCCTACCCGCTGGAGAGCCGCGAGGGGGGCAGGCGGGAGCAGCCACCGCCTCCCGGACTCACCCACTCTCGGTGCCTCACGTCTCCGCGGAAAAGCCTGGACTCAGGCCAGGTTTTCGGAGTCAGCAGCTAGCAGGTCGCAATGTTCGATTTCTCCCCTTCCCCGACTCCGAGACCGCCGACCGGCGTCCCGGCTTCCGTAGGCGGGCGGCTTGGTGGACCCGGATGTTGATATGCCGCCTGCCCCGGAAACGGTGGCGGGAGGCCCAAGGGGGCGGAGGTGGGGTTGCCCGGCTCTCCGGAAGGAGACGTGGCGGCGGTTGGGCCCCGGGCTGCCTGGGTGCTTAGAAGTCCCGCCGCCTCCTCCTCCTCCTCCCCCTCCTCTCCTCTATGGGAAGAGGAGGTTGTGGCGGCGGCTGGAGAAATCGGCAGCGGAGGATGGAGGAAGGAGGAGGCGGCGCGCGTAGTCTGGTCGCAGGCGGGCCGGTGTTATTGGTCCTCTGCGGCCTCCTAGAGGCGTCCGGTGGCGGCCGAGCGCTCCCCCAGCTCAGCGATGACATCCCTTTCCGAGTCAACTGGCCCGGCACCGAGTTCTCTCTGGTCAGTGCCCTCGCGAATCCTGTAGCCATCTCTGTCCCTCCTAGCACTAGGGTTTGGCCCTTCCCTCGGTACCTGCGCTTTTCTCCTCCAGAACCACCTCTGCAGGCGAATGCCTCCTTCCCTAATCCAAAGGTTCATTTACCTCGCATTCATTCATTCATACAGCAAGTGTTTAGCGAGCACATTATGTGGTTTTGCCCTCCATGCTAAGCACTGAGGATCCTGCGGTCACCTGCTCTGCCCCTTTTCAATATGGCTCATTAGACAGTGCTTACCAACACTCCCACCCCGTGGAAGAAGCTTTCTTAGAATCACGTCAGACACAGGTATTTATCTTCTCTTTAGAAAGTCAGCTGCAGTTCTTCCTCCACCAGCCGCCTTCTCTCCTTCAGTAGTTCCACCCTACCTGCAAAACCGGTGGTACTGCAGATAAGAGTTCCCTCTCGGACTGGTTATTTCTGTCTCGTATACACACACGTGCATATGTACATTCTCACAGCTCTTTCTCCTTCAGGGTTGTTTCCGAGAGGGCTGTTTGGCCTTTGAGATGTATTAACATCTACATTCTACTCAGAATAAGCAGTACAGCGCTGGTGTATTACGACTGTTATTTAACACCCCAGAATTTGAAATTCCGTGATCAGTTTTCCTAGAGATGAACATTTTTATAACCTCACAGTAAGGAAAATGTGCGATCCTTCTGTCTTTAGGGATTACTCTGCTTTAAAGTCTTTCTACCACTGTAGGCCAATTTAAAAAAAAAAACAAAAACTGTGCTCTTAAGATGCTTACCGTGTAGTAATTAATTTATTTATTTCAAATTGAAGTCTTGGAACATACAAAAGCTTTTTTAAAATTCTTGTTCCAGTTACCTGCAGTCATTCCACTTGGGATGACCGTTTTGTTCTATTACCATACTGTTCTATTACTAATTTGTTGAAACAAGAGTAAGGGATAGCATGATGTCAAAGCAAGATTTACCAGGACAATGGATGTTACGGTTACCCCAACAGCTTTCCATTTACAAATGGTCGCTTTTTGCAAATATTTCACACTCTTCTGTTTCTCCATCCCTCTTCTTTTCAGTTCTCCTGCTCTGGTAGTTCATTGGTTCTCAACATTATCTAAATAAATATCTACCTGAGGAGCCAGGTTTATTTTTGTATTAATGCCATGAAATATTATTGTATTAAAATACTTAGAGGGTGCCTAGGTGGCTCAGTCGGTTAAATGTCTTCCTTCAGCTGGGGTCATGATCCCATCGTCCTGGTATGAAATCCCAAGTCGGGTTCCCTGCTTAGTGGGCAGTCTTGCTTTTCCCTCTCACTCTGCCCCTCCCCACTGCTGTGCTCTCTCTCTCTCTCTGTCTCTCAAATAAACAAATGAAATCTTTTAAAAAATAAAATACTTATATAAAAGCTTGTTGTAAGTGAGATATAACTTTAGCAGTCTTGAAGTGAGAATAATTTAATCCAACTTCTATTGTCCTTTCAAAAGACCACAAAGAATAAACATGGGAAGTGTTACAGAATGTGGTCATTAAATTTACTCTTGTTCCTGTCAGGTTGGTTTTTTTTTTTAAAGATTTTATCAATTTGGGGGCGCCTGGGTGGCTCAGTGGGTTAAGCCTCTGCCTTCCGCTCAGGTCTTGATCCCAGGGTCCTGGGATCGAGCCCCACAACGGGCTCTCTGCTCAGCAGGGAGCCTGCTTCCTCCTCCTCTCTCTCTCTGCCTACTTGTGATCTCTGTCTGTCAAATAAATAAATAAAATCTTAAAAAAAAAAAAAAGATTGTATCAATTTGCGAGAGAGGCAGAGAGCACAAGCAAGGGGAGGCAGATAGAGAGGAAGAGGGACAAGTAGACTCCAGACTGAGCAGGGAGCCCAACCTGGGACTCAATCCCAGGACCCCAAGATCTTGACCTGAGCTGAAGTCAGACACTTAACTGACTGAGCCACACAGGAGCCCTGTTTTTGTTTTTGTTTTTGTTTTTTTAATTTAAAAATTACATGCTGATAGGCAGCCCTGAAAACTTCCTGACTTTTAAATGGATAACTAAAACTGGCCTTTTTAGAGGTTACTACCAAATGTTATTCTGTTTTCTTTCTGGCACTGTTGTTTGCTGGCTTAAAAGAGGTTATGGAAGATCTGTCTTACATGTATCCAGTACCAACCTTCCATATGTCTGTCAATGTTATTTTGAATTTTAATTTTTTTAATTCTCTTTGGCAGTGTAATGTAAGCTAAGATGGACACCTCTGAAGTGTTTTTTTTTTTTTCATATTTTTTTTTAAAGTTATTTTGAGAGATGCCAAGGTGGCTCATCATTTAAGTGTCCACCTTCAGCTCAGGTCAAGATCTTGGGGTCCTGGGATTGAGTCCCACATCCCCATCCGGCTCCTTGCTCAGCAGGGAGCCTGCTGCTTCCTCTGCCTGCTGCTCCCCCTGCTTGTGCCCCACCATTTTCTAACAAATAAATAAAATCTTTAAAAAAAATTTTTTTTAAGTTATTTTGAGGAAAATCTAGAGACCTTTTTCTCTGAGTTGGCAAAATATCTGTGGCCCTCATGTAAAAATAAACTGTAAGAGTCTTTTATCATTGGCCTTTGGGTTTTGTTTTAGTACTATTTAATCTTAAGGCTTTCTTCCCTACTTCATGTAATTGACATTACAGCCCTCCTCACCTGGCACTGTCGTTTTCTTTTATGGGCCATTTGGTTGGACATATATAACTAAGCAGCTGTATGAACGAGAATAAGGGCCTTTATCTTTCTACTATCTGAAACTGGAAGAGACTAGATTAGAAGATGTGAATTTTATTTTTTAGTCTTAAAATTCTTCTGTACTTTAAATCCTCTCCCCATTCAGATATATCAAAACAATATATAATCTTTATAATCTTTCTTTCAAATTTACTTAGAAAAATTATTAAGCACCAAAGCTGTGTATATTCTTAATGTTTTTGTTAACTAGTTAATGACTATGATATTCCTTTTTTACTGGTTTTTAGCATTCAGTTTTTTTGTGTGTATATATTTTTCTTCTGAAATACCATCTGTGTCATTAAACTATTCAATTCTTCATTACTTCACAGAGTTCACAAATTTCACCAAAGTAAAAACCACAGAATAAGTCCAGTTTTGTCTTTACTTCTCTTGGAAGTGTATTCCCACTCAAAAATTTCCTATGGGATACTTGGGTAGCTTAGTCAGTTAAGCCTCCAACTCTGGATTGCAGCTCAGATCTTGATCTCAGGGTCATGAGTTCAGGCCCTGCATTGGGCTCTGAGCCTACTTTAATTAAAAAAAAAAAAAAAAAATTACCCAAACACTATGCTTGGGAAGAATGATAACCAACTCCAGAGTTCCAAGCATGTCTGTGTTTTTTTTCCCAAACATGTTTATATATGCTGAGAAGTTGTACCACTGAGTTTATTTTACAGCTTCTCTCTTTTGTCTCTCATCCTCTATCTTAATTCTTCCAGACTCCTGTCAAACATTAGGAATTTCTCTCCTGCCAACATATTTTTTAAGTTTTTTAACCTTAAAGTACCATGCCCCCTTGGATTAATTTCACTATATTAATATCTAATTTTTATCAAATCACTAATAAGACCTCTTACATGGAAAATACATTAAGATGTTATGTGGAACAACCTTTTTACACTATCTGCAATTCTATACATTCAGAATTCATTATATTTCATTTTTCTAAGGAACTGTTTTACTAAATCAAAAGAAAACATTTTTAGTAGCAGATCAAAAAAGTTTTTTTAACTTAGAAAATCAGAAGAGGTTAACTTTTTCCCAGTAATTTCTGTTCTGAAAAAGAGGGTAAAATTTGTTAAAATTTTTAGTTCACAATCAGTGACTCACTATTTCAGCAGTTTTCAGACAGAGGAATTGCTCCTTGATCCGTTTTATTGAAGAGTAAAGCAACCATTCCAAAACTAATGAAAGACAAATCTTTGCATCTTCAAACAAGTGATGGCTTTTATTTCTTATTACCCCTTACTTAGACCTTAAAAACAGTAGGCAGAATATAGCTGGGACACAGGCAAGCAGAAGCACTGAGGCCTGGGGATTCCATACAGAACGAGGTTCTGCCACTCACAGCTGACAAAATCCAAACTCAGAGAAATGAATGATGGTGAAACAAGAAAGGATTTATTTCAGTGAGACCAGCACTGAAAAGACAGCAGACTGGCAATTCAAAGACTGTCTCCAAAGTGCTAAAAATATATATGTTTATATATGAAATATATGGGGCATAGGTGGCATGGGTCTGTTCAAGGAGGCATTGAAGGTCAAATCAAACCTTGTCTTAAAGTCAGTCATGGGAAGGCAGACGTCTTGCTGGCTCAGATGGTCCTTTTTGGTTGAGGGGGTAGTTGAGATTCCCATCAGAGGATGCTTTGCCCCCTGGATCTTCTAGTCTGAGCCAAGAGACAAGCTGGAAGGAAACACCCAACTAGAAAGTTTGAGGTCAAAATGGAGGGAGCTGAAGTCCTTTTCCAAGAGGAATGAATTTCTTAACATATAGACATAAAGCCCCAAGAGTGGTTTTTATTACAAAGAAAGGATTGTCTTACTGTCTTTGCTGTGGTTCCAAGCAAGCAGTTGTTTTTCCATTGTTGGCATTGTGCTGAATGTTTTAGTAAATCAGTATTGCTGTGGAATTCAATTCTGAACATTAGAGTTGCAGGTACTTCACAAATAGAGGTAAATACACTTAAGTCATATGCTGCTGGTTGCCTTCACTACCGTACAGGAATGATATGGCAAGGCTTCAGACCAGCCATTGCTAAGCAAGTGTGAGTCATGATTTTAACAACTTTGCATACATTCTGCATCTATCTGAAAAATGTGGAAAACCATTGTAAATGTTATATCTTATAGCAATTTGTTGGCACAACTGAATAAATGGTTCTAAGGATCCCTTTTTCATAAATTTGGTTTTGCAACTCTCACGTTCAAATCTCTTTGGTTCCCCTCTTCATTTACAATGGTCTTTTAAATGAAAGGATCCTTCATCATAATCCAGGAGCCTATAAATCTATATATCTAAAAAAATAAATCTATATATCTAAAAAAATGTTAACAAACACTGATTCAAATATGTTAAAACGGTTAAGAGCACACAGAATATGGAACCAGTCTGACTGGGTTCATCTCTGTACTGTGGTACTTACTAGCTGTGTTACCTTGTACAAATTTCTTTTTTTTTTTTTTTAAAGATTTTACTTATTATGGGGCGCCTAGGTGGCTCAGTGGGTTAAAGCCTCTGCCTTTGGCTCAGGTCATGATCCCGGGGTCCTGGAATTAAGCCCCCGCATCAGGCTCTCTGCTCAGCAGGGAGCCTGCTTCCTCCTTTCTCTGCCTGCCTCTCTGCCTACTTGTGATCTCTGTCATCAAATAAATAAATAAAATCTTTAAAGAAAAAAAGATTTTATTTATTTGAAAGAGAGAGAGAGAGCACGCAGCAAAGGGAGCAGTAGAGGCTGAGGGAGGAGTGGGCTCCCTGCTGAGCAGGGAGGATTTAAGCTGACTAAGCCACCCAGGTGTCCTGCCCTGTACAAATTATTTAATCTCTGGGTTTCAGTTTCCTTTTCTGAAAATAGGTAGAAAGCCTGTCTTGAAGACTGATGTGTTAAAAATGTTAAGGATTTAAAACTTCAATATAGCTAATATAGCTTATATTTACTATTATTTTTTTTATTTTGTTTTATTGTCTTAGAAAAACATTGCCCTAATTTGCATTTGTGTGTGAGATAACATTGGATCAAGTAGTGCTTTTATTAAGGTTATGAGTCCTTCTTGTTAAACTGAGAAAAGAAGAGTTACTTAATAAGAGTGGTTCGTTCTTCGTGAGGGATAGCCATATGGTATAGTGGTTTCACACTATGGTAAGATGAGAAGTTGAGTTGAATTATCACAGAACACATATCACAGAACATAAAAACCTCTGTCTTAGTGACACATCTACTATCACAAAGCGAAGATTTCTTTTTGGTTAAATAATGTGAATTATATTAACTGAAATGTTCATTTGAATTACATTGGTTCCTGTTTGACTTGTGAATTTGTTTGGTTTTATATTGTGAAAGTTTGAATAGTTTCGTTGATACATACCAGGAATTGGCAAACTACACCTTTGTGTTGGCCAGCCATCTATTTTTATAAATAAAGTTTTTTCAGGACACAGCCATACCTGTTCATTTTCCTATTGCTTATACAATGTCTTACTACAATTGATAGTTGGATAGTTGAAACAGAGATCATATGACCCACAAAGCCTAAAATATTTACTGCCTGTCCCTTTACAGAAAGAGTTTGCTGACCCAGGATATATACTAAAAAAAAAAGTTAAGTCAGAACAGAAGATCGCTTTTTCTTTTTCTTTTCTTTTCTTTTTTTTTTTTTTTTAAAGATTTTATTTATTTATTTGAGAGAGAGAGAGCGCGTGTGCACAAGCCTGGGAGAGAGGCAGACGGAGACAGAGAGGGAGAAACAGACTCGCCACCAAGCAGGAAGTCCCAACGCAGACTCGATTTCAGGACCCTAGGATCCTGACCTGATCCAAAGGCAGAGGCTTAACCTACTGAGTTCCCCAGGCCCCCCTGGAGATTTTTCTTCTAAAAGTAATTTATCCACATATGAAAAATTATGCACCACTATTATGTCCAAGTGTCCTTTCCAACAGAATTGAGAGTACATTTGTAAAGTGCTGTTGGTAATTTTTAATAGGTGTAATAAGTATTCAGTAATGATGTATCAGTAAACATTCATTGCCTCTTAATGCATTTTTTTGAAGATTTATTTATTATCTGAAAGAGAGCTTTGGGGGAATAGGGGATGCAGAGGGAGAGAAAGAGAAACCCAAGCAGAGCATGGAGCCCATGCGGGGTTTGATCTTAACCACGCTGAGCTGAGATCAAGAGCCAGACGCTTAACCCACTATGCCACCCAAGTTCCCCGCCTGTTAATGCTGTTTAATCCCTATTTTAACTTCAGTCTGTTGCATTATTACTTTCTTCTATATTCCAAGTTTCATTTTCATTCATTTTTTTCTCTGTTATAGTGTGTCATCCTCATTTTGTTCTTAAATAATATGTGGAATATTTCCCCCTTAAAAATCTTCTCTTGAACATGATGAATTACTTTGACCTAAGACTGTAGTTTATTCACGGTAATACAACTTAACAACAACAAAAAAAAACTGTATTTTTTGTTCTATTCTAGCCTACAACTGGAGTTTTGTATAAAGAAGATAATTATGTCATCATGACAACCACACATAAAGAAAAATATAAATGCATTCTGCCCCTTGTGACAAATGGGGATGAGGTAACTTTTTATAAATACATAAATAATTCCTGTCACCAAAGATGCATGTTTAAAACATTGCAAACACATATTTTAAAGTAAAACTGAATGACAAGTTTCTCAGTAACCCTGTTTATCATACAAGTAGTATTCACTTTTATTGTTCTTGAATTCTTTGATTCTACAGTTCAACTTGGGAAAATTGGCAACCAACTATTCATAGTTTTAAAGAAAATCTAATTCCACTCTTGCTTTCTTTAATAGAAATGAGGGTTTTGAAACAGGATATAATTTTTAAATAAAATTGTGACTTTTTTATAAAGAATTTCTAACAACAAATCTATAGGTACCTATACTTTTTCCCTACCTTAGCTCATGCCCGTTTCTTCCTCCCAGAACTGCCCTAACTGCCTCTTATCCATCCTTCAAGGCAATGGCTTCTTTCAAGATGAAACAGGAGAGTCAGCATGATAAAATGAAAAGGACACCAGCCTAGGAGCCAGGAGGCTGAGGTATAGGCTACAGTTAGCTGTGGAACCTTGAACAAATTTGAAACTCAGTTCTTCCACTCAATAAATTTATTGAGCTATTTATGTAATACTTTCACAGTCTGTGAAATAGAAATACTATAAACTCAGTGAGTGCTTTCCTAGGTTTTGTTCAGATTTGAAATCTGTGAAAGATAGCTCTGTTCATTTTGTTTTAAATTTTATTAAGACACAAATACATATGTGCACAATCATCTGCATATGCATATGGCATTCAAGTCTGAAATGTAAAAATATATAGGAAACTGGGATGTACCTTAAAACTTTTCTATACCTTCTACAAGATTCAACTTTTCTAAGAATTTGTTCAGATGCAAATATTTAAAACTTCTGAAATCGTTTCATAAGAATTTTTCAGGAAACTGATACTCAGAAAACTTTTTTTTTAAGAGAAGAAAGAATGAAAGATTATATGGCTCCTTATTTATCCTTCAATTCTTTTGAAAGAAGTGGCAAACCATAGGACCTTTTTAAAAGTTTTGACTGTTTTTCCCCTTTTATTTCTAAGCATTTGTGATTTGAACAATGGGTTAATACCCAGACAGCAGAGTTGGGTAAAATTCTAGATAATTGTAAGTATTAAATCCTAGTTCTTTCATAGGAAGAAGAAAAGGATTATAAAGGCCCTAATCCAAGAGAGCTATTGGAGCCGCTATTTAAACAAAGCAGTTGTTCCTACAGAGTACGTATTTTATGTTCACTTAATAAGTAGAAAATAAGTTTCCAATAGCCAGTAGACCCTTAAAAATAATTCTGCGTTTCTTTTTACTTTATTATGTTGTATCAGATTTTAAGTTCATTGTAAATCAAAGATATTGCTTAGTAGTATTTTATTTGTTTTAATTCCTGTATAGTAGATGCAGAAAACACCCACTAAAACCATTTTCAAATAATATCACTTCCCAAATTGTCCTGAATGTTTTTCAGATCAAAAGAAAATTTCCTTATACACAATTTTAATAAAAAATGCTAATTCTTATTTTTTTGACTATGTATAATATGGTCCCTAAGCCAGGTGGTTTAGATCCCAGGTATAGTCTAGACCTGTTTTCTTCACAGAATTTTCACAGAGATTTAATTAGTAAAAACAATTACTAGGCTTCAGAATCTTCACATTTTTCTGAGGCATGTTTCATTTAATGAAAGCTTACTCTAAATCTTGAGGGAAATCTACTCAACTACATAAAATATCAAGAAGTAATCAGTTGAGTTGTATGACTTTTGTATATCTAAATACATCCATTTTTCTTAGATTGAGTCTTATTGGACTTACGAAGTATGTCATGGAAAACACATTCGACAATACCATGAAGAGAAAGAAAGTGGTCAGGTATGTTTTTCTTCAAAAAATGAAGTATGGAACATTATAAAATGAGAACTTTAATAATGAGATTTGTGATTTTAAAGTTGTGTTCTAGGTATTTGCAAAATACTTACTATATTTTTATTTTATTCCAATATAGAAAGTAAATATTCACGAGTACTACCTTGGGAATATGTTGGCTAAGAACCTTCTATCTGAAAAAGGTTTGTTTCGACAGAGTGATGTGATAGTAATGCTGGAATTTCATTGAAAGCATATGTTGAAATTGGAATTTAAAAGATCTTTTAGGAAACCGTATGCATTTTAAAACACTGAAATAAATTCCTGAACAATCCCTTAGAAAACTTTTTCGAAGAGATCTTTTCATTATTTTCTATGTCAACAAACATTATGCTTTTTGTCTACGAATTTTTTCAAAATTTGGTAAGGTAACACATGTTATCTTTATATCTTTATATGTTATATAGTGTTGATGTTAGTGTTTTGCTTGCTGTAAGCCTAGTTGCTGTACATGAAAATAGAAATGTAGATGTGTCTCTAAAATTGTGAAATATTTTTGTTAATCTGTATTACTCAAAGTCAACTAAGTTAAGATTAAAATTCTCACTGATATAAAAATACTTCAAAAGAAAAGTGTTACGGCCATTTTTATGCCTCAAATGGAGTATTTCTTAGGTAAAGATGTAAGGATTAAATTTGACTGTCCTTTCAAACAAAACCATTTCAAGGCAGCTAGCTAAAAGCAGTATGATAAAAATTATATGTATGTTTTCTATCATTTTTTAGAAAGAAATTTAAAATTACGAAGTTGGTTGAAAACTTAATCATTTGTATTTTGTATTTAAGTCACTGGTCATTTTTTACACCTACCTTACATAGGTAATATCTTATATTATTCCACAGATCAAGAGTCAGATGAAAAGGAAAAATCAAAAGAGGCAAGTGACAAGTGTTGATTTTTTTCACTTTTAACATCTGTTATTAGTGAGACTTGAATTTGCACTACTGAAATGACAGAATTTAAATGACAGAATGTAGTCGTGCATTCTTTACCTGTCTATCAAATACCTCAAAGGATTCAGCCAAAGAAAATTTGCAGTATGTTAGGTTTTTCTGAGAATAGTTATACTGTGATACTTCTCTTTACTTTTAAAATCATAGGAAAATTAAGGAACTTGCCAAAGATGTGTCTGGGAAAGTTTTCATAATGGCACTGTATCACTTCCAGGCTTTACAGTAATTCCCTCTGTTTGACATTGGAAACAATTATAAATATGAGCTTTTGCTTTTTCCCCCTGCTTTGGTCCCTGTCTCCCATGGGTAAAACAGATAAACTACATATGTAAATAACAAGCTACCAGATTGCAAGCATCTTCAAAGCAGGGACTGTCTTTTATCTCTTTACCCCGCAGTGCAAAGCACAGTGCTAGATATAATATAGGCACTTCATAAGTGTGTACTGAATGTGAATGCATAATTGATGACTGAAAAATAGGATTGTTTAAAAAGAATGATTCCTTAGGGAACCTAATCACAATTTTTAAATGCCCCTGTAGTTCAAGGAATACATTCTGAATCCTAAGAACTCCCATAGAGTTAATAACCTATTGTTAGAAGATATTTCTGTAAGTGGTTTTATCTCATAATGATGATTTTATTAGAAGAAAAGTGAAATGGCAAAAAGCCTTAAAAGGGATGCCTATAACTTAAAAGGGTGGCTTTGGGGGGAATTGATAAGCTAAGCTTGAATACACATAGCATTGCTATTTTAAAAGATTTTAATTTTACAGACTACCTTTGAGATAAAATATTTATTTACTGTGGCTCTGGAGGATAGCAAGATGGAATTCAAAGTGTGAAATGATAAAGGAAGAGGAAGAAAAGGGTAAGGGAAGAAAACTAACATTTACTGAGCCCCAATTTATAAGCCACATACTGTGTCAGGCATGTAACAAACGGTAATATTTAATTTTTCCCACAACCTCTGAGTATATATTATTATTTTCCTTCTACAAATGACAAAACTGAAATTTGCTCAAAGTCAGAAAGCCAGTGAATTCAAAGCTTGGCTTCGAACCCAGGATTTTCTAATTCTAGATACTAGCATGAAAATAGCATACAAGAAACCAAAATATTTTTTTCCTGGAAACATTTATTTATTGCCTATTTTAGATATGGCACTGACAGGGTACCAAAGTGATACAAGATGAGCTCCCTGCCTCCAAAGAGCTTGCTTGGAGATATTATTAACAATATATTTTTTAGAGCCCTTATATTAGATTTTTCTTTGGTTTATGTAGATAAAATATGGGAGCTAGCTCCTTAATAATCCTTATCTTCTGAGGTAATCTATTTTGTTCCTCCATTCCATGAACATTTCTTCATTTGTCCTTTGCTGGCCTTGAAAAGATTTATATGGGAGTTTATGTTGAAAAGTACGGCTTTTAATATTAATGACAGGGGAAAAGAGTAAGCAGATTAATGAATGAGCATAGTATTAAGATTCCTGTTTTAGAAGATACTGTTTTACTAAGTAGCCCCACTTTGACAAATTAGACTTCAGACCTCTAGAAGCTAAAGTATAACACAGCCCTTCACTGAGAATTTAGTATAGAAAATTCTGACTAGTCCAGTAGAGTAAGTTCCTGTATTTTATCTTAATCTCTTTCTTAAGTGTTAGAAGTAATTAGATTAATCAAGAGATTATATCCTTTTATATAAATGTACACTTATCTTACATCTTAATTTTAGCACTGAATAAAATTTCCCTTTTTTCCTATATAAAACTAGGTCTGAAAATAAGTATTAGCTCAAATAAGAGTTTAGGAATCAAAAGAATGTTAGAGGAAGAATTTATAGAAAATATAGAAATGTTACCTTTATAAATGTTAGTTTATAAATAAAATGTAGTTTTCTTCCTTTAAGAATAAGTGTTTCTCCCATTCTCACCCCTACCTCCATTTCTAATGAAAAGTCGGTCTTACACTCTTTTTTTTTTTTTTTTTAAGATTCCCACTAAAAATATCGAAGGTCAGATGACACCCTACTATCCTGTGGGAATGGGAAATGGTACACCTTGTAGTTTGAAACAGAACCGGCCCAGATCAAGTACAGTGATGTATATATGTCATCCTGAATCTAAGCATGAAATTCTTTCAGTAGCTGAAGTTACAACTTGTGAATATGAAGTTGTCATTTTGACACCACTCTTGTGCAATCATCCTAAATATAGGTAGGATATGGATTTAGTATTTTAAACATGAAATGCTCACATGCTTTAAAGTGTCATATGCTTAGCTTTAATGCTTTGTTCTTACTGAATAGATTCAGAGCATCCCCTGTGAATGACATATTTTGCCAGTCCCTGCCAGGATCACCATTCAAACCCCTCACCCTGAGACAACTGGAACAACAGGAAGAAATATTAAGGGTGCCTTTCAGGAGAAATAAAGAGGTATGAGAATTATCTAATGGTATTTTCTCAGGGCTTTCTTTTCCAAAATTCAGAGCATGTATCAATATTTTAATCATTCCTTAGCATGGTAATAGTAATTTATTTTTCTGACTCAAATGTTAAGTTCCAATATTTTAACTATTTTCCTAATTCTTGTACTTCTCAGAAACTATTTTATCATTATCTTATTCTCATGATTTCATACTCTAGAGTTTGACATCCTATTAATTGTGGTGAAGTTGAATTTTTAGGTAGTTGAATGGCCTTCCCAGTTAGGCCCCTTGAAGAAACAGACTACAACTCATCTTCTTTTTTTTTTTTTTTTAAAGATTTTATTTATTTATTTGACAGACAGAGATCACAAGTAGGCAGAGAGGCAGGCGGAGAGAGAGGAGAAAGGAGGAAGCAGGCTCCTCACTGAGCAGAGTGCCCGATGCAGGGCTCGATCCCAGGACCCTGGGACCACGACCTGAGCCGAAGGCAGAGGCTTCAATCCACTGAGCCACCCAGGCGCCCCTACATCTCATCTTCTAATGCGTTATTTCTTCAACCCATTACTCTATGTCAGCAAACCATCATTCTTCTGAAACTTCTTATTCAACATCAGTCTTCTGGCTCTTAGTTCACTGGACATATGCATAACTTGATCTTAGCACATAAAACACTGAACATGTGAAGCTTAAACTTTCTCTCCTACCTTTACTTGAAGTCATTCTCTCTGGTTCTCTCTGTTCTTCTCTCCTGTGTATTAGGTCTTTGTCTACTTCCTGCCACTGAAAATGTTGATGTTCCCCACAGTTCTAGCCTAGTTCCTTCTCTCTGTAGTGTGTATAGTCCATCTCAAGTGAACTCATCCAGGCCCATTCTGTTAACTTCCTTTAATATGCCCATGAGTTCCAAATACACATCTTCAACGTTGACCTTTCTCCTGAACTCAAACCACAGTCACAGTAGTTAACATGGATTGCATATTAACAGCTGTTATCTAATCCTCACAGCAACCTACAAACTATACTATTATCACCCTCCTAAACAGATTAGGAAACTGAGGTTCAGAGAAGGGAAGTGATAAGTGACCAACCGGGTTAGAGATGAAGATCAAAACAGTGTGGTTCTAGAACCTGTTCTCTTAACCACTTCTCAGTGCTGCTTCTCCTTTTCCATGTGCTATCTGATCTTTTCCTAATCTCCCCTATTTTTTTTTTAATTTCATTCATTTACTTACTTATTTATTTTTATGTAATCTCCACACCCAGCGTGGAGCTTGAACTCACAATCGCAGGATTAAAAGTGCATGCTTCTTAGTGAGCCAGCCAGGCATCTCTTCCTCCATGTTTTTAAAGCCATGTTACTTCCTTTGCAAATGAGAGAGGACTTCTAATGAATTTCCCCAGGAAGAGATCAGTGTTTCCTCTTTTTTGATCTTGTATTTTATTCAGTCCTCCATTATAGCACTTACATGGCTAAAATTGGTTGATTTTCCTATGATTCTTACATTAAGATCAAGGGAGAATATGCTATGCTTTATTACTTTGAGGTTTCCAGCTCCTTGAATGATACCTGGTATACTGTGGGTACTTAGTAATGGTTTAATTAACTAATAACTAACATTGAGCTGCAAAGCCTACTTCTCCCCTTTCTCTTGAGTACTTCTAGTAAAAGTATTGCCCAACTCTTTGTAGTTGTTGTGAATGCTGCCATTCTGATAGGAAGGAAAAACTATCTTATTAATCTGTGTTTGATTTGAAGTGCTCAATTAAGAGATTGGACATGGATTTCTCTTCTTGTGTCTCCCTGATAGTGATTTAAATACTGACAGGTACTTAGAAGTCAGCTCAATCAAAATGCTTAACAAATCCTAACTTTAATTACTCTTTAGAGAAGAAATGGCAGCTTACTTTTCTCTAATTAATCTGTTTAATCTGCCATTTGAGAAAAATTACTTTTAAAAAGCTACAGATGGGCGCCTGGGTGGCTCAGTGGGTTAAGCTGCTGCCTTCGGCTCAGGTCATGATCTCAGGGTCCTGAGATCGAGGCCCGTATCGGGCTCTCTGCTCAGCGGGGAGCCTGCTTCCTCCTCTCTCTCTGCCTGCCTCTCTGCCTGCTTGTGATCTCTCTGTCAAATAAATAAATAAAATCTTTAAAAAAAATAAAATAAAATAAAATAAAATAAAAAGCTACAGATGATAATACTTTCAAAATACTTAGGACCTTTAGAATACATATTGTAGATGAAAACTTTAGGTAATACTGTAGGGCAAGTAGTTATTTAAAATGATATTTTTCTCAAAATCCTTTCCTTTATAAATCTAGTTAATTATGCATAACTTTTTTTTTTAAATGGTATTTGTCATATGGTTTGCCTTTTAAATGTGGAATAAACGTAACCATAAAGATAATGAATTTTTTTTCTGTTTTAAACAGAAATACATATCTGGCTATCAGAATTTTGTTTTGATATTAATACCTGTTAACTTTTGTTTTGTTTGACATGAAGTGCTTTATTTATTTATTTATTTATTTTTAAGATTTTATTTATTTATTTGGCAGAGAGAGAGATCACAAGTAGGCGGAGAGTCAGGCAGAGAGAGAAGGGGAAGCAGGCTCCCTGCTGAGCAGAAAGCCCGATGCGATGCGGGGCTCGATCCCAGGACACTGAGATCATGACCCGAGCCGAAGGCAGCGGCTTAATCCACTGAGCCACCCAGGTGCCCCCATGAAGGGGTTTATTAAGGGGCATTAGGACTAAGGCCTCTTGGGCTATGGCAAATAGACAATATGACATCCTGATCTCTACAACCCCACCTCTTGTAAAGATCTGCTTTTCTAACCCTAAAGGCTGGGAGTACACACTAGGGAACCACCCAAGAGAATGTTTAGGAATAAGTGTTACTATAGAAACTATTTGCTAGATAACCCACTAAATAAAGTCTTAATGAGGCTTTAAAAAAAAAAAAAAAAGATAGGTGTGAGTCATAGTCACTTCTCCAGCAGAACAAGAATGTTGCGCCCCAAGGGTGTCCTTAAGGGCCTAGTTGAACAAAGGACACAATGGTGGGGGAGCTGTACTCAAGAAGGCTTCAAGTGACAGAGGGGGTCATTGTAGCAGATTGATCCAGGATGATGTTAGTCTAGCTATCACCTACCCCTCAAAACCAACCCCTTAGAGTCTTATATGCCCACCTCTTTGATGATATTCTCTAGGCCATCAGAGAAGGGCTTTTTTGCAGTAGGAGCTCCTTGACTGGACAGTGTCCAGGTTGAATGCATAATCCACGCAGCTGTAGAGACAGCAAGAAAAGAGACCTATGTTGACACAACTAAGAATGAGTAATAATTTTGCTACCATGTCCCCCAGACTCTAAACCAGTTTGATAACTACTGGGTTAAAGTGCGCACAGGACCATCTATGCCTGTATCTCTATATGCATGTCTTTTAAAGCATAAGTGATACTTCCTGAATTATCAGGCTTATACACGCTTCATTTGGTTTGATGTGCCCCCTTGTGCTAAGGTGAGTACATCCAAGGCCATTCTGTTTTGTGATAGGGCCTTTCACATCTTTATCATCTCATCTCTGTTGTTCATGAGTGTCAGGCTATGGTAACTATTGTTGAGGATCCTCTGGGTATAATTAATTGTCTATATGCTATATCACATCTTCTGTGCCTAAAGATGGTACAGATATTCTTGCTAAATGGTCAGACCAGTGAAAGACAGCATGGGTCCATCATGCCTTTAAATGGGATGAATTTGCTGAGGCTAATTTGGTGCTATCGGTGCTGTTATTATAATACATTTATTTGGAGATTACTAGATGATTTATGAATTTCCAAACCCTACCATAAAAATTATCATCTTGCTTTTATTGGAATAATTTTCTTAACAATGCAAGATGTTCTGTCCACAAGAAGCAATAATAAATGGTCATACTTCTGTCCTTCCTACCTCTTCCCCTATCTGAGCTAAAGGTTTCACTATGCATTAGTAATGTTTTTCCTCACTAACCTTACTACAGGTTTCATGGATTCTAAGTAATTTGTTTAGTCTGTTAGACCTTACTTAGCTCCTTAGGAGCAGTGACTATGTCATCTTCGTCTTTAATACTCAGCACTTAAAACAGTACCAGGAGCATAGTATGTTCTGAATGTAGAAAGACTATACATAAAATCCAAGGTCCTTTCCACTTATCATATGATATCTCTGATACGAGGTCAGGGGTTGTGTGGGTTAGGGAGGGAAAAAATGGAACAAGATGGGATTGGGAGGGAGACCATAAGAGACTCTTCATCTCAGGAAGCAAACTGAGGGTTGCTGGGGGGTGGCAGGGTAGGGATAGAGTAGCTAGGTTATGGACATTGGAGAGGGTATGTGCTATGGTGAGTACTGTGAAATGTGTAAGACTGATGATTCATGGACTTGTACCCCTGGGGCAAATAATACATTATATATTAATTTTTAAAAATTATTTTTAAATAAAAAATAAAAATAAATAAACCCCAAATCCAAGATCCTTTCAAAAAATAAGATGTCATATGGCAGTCTTTGTGCTCATCTATAATTTTGGAGGAGAAGAAGGGTAAGGTCATTGGTTTCTAGAGTGACCTTCCAATGACTCCCACCAGCCAAAGAAGGAGAAAAGAACCACAGTTGATTAATGGCAACTACAGCAGGTGAAAGGAGGCGTCATATCCACTATATACTTACAAAGAACCCTTTTACTATTTAGTTTTTTTTAATTATGTTATTCAGTTTTAATTGGTATACTCCTTTAATTCTGATCTAGATTCATTTTCACCCCTTACTGTCAAAACCCAGTTTACTTCTGGATTCTAACTCCTTATCCTCTTTCATAACTTTTCTCTCCACCCTACTTCTGTCATTCCTTTAGAGTCTCTTCCTCTGTGGCTTGGGTTACTTCAACTGCCAATGTGGCTCCCCACTTCAGGATTTGTTCTTACTATTCCTTTTCTGCTACTGTGACAGTATTACTTAAAATCTGATAAAAAATCTAATCCCATATTTTTGCCTAAAATCCATAATATCCAAATTTCTTAGAATTAATGCAATTTTTTTTTACCAGTAAATACCTGTTTATCTCTTTAGTTTTAAATATTGTTTTACACCCCCACGTCTTTGCTCTTCTTGTGTCTTCCTCAGGTTCACATGTGTATGTGCACACAGACACAAAACCTGCAGACATTTACATAAATCAGAAATTATTCATGTTTCAAGAATCAAGAGTTTTCTCTTTATGAAATCTTCATGTTTATTTTTGTTTGTTTTTTTAAAGATTTTATTTATATACCTGACACGTAGAGATTACAAGTAGGCAGAGAGGCAGGCAGAGAGAGAGAGAGGTGGAAGCTGTCTCCCTGCTGAGCAGAGAGCCCGACGCAGGGCCTAATCCCAGGAGCCTGGGATCATGACCTGAGCCGAAGGCAGAGGCTTAACCCACTAAGTCACCCAGGCGCCCCAAGTCTTCATGTTTCAAGTGTTCATCAAAATCTCTCTGAATTACCACTCCCTCTCTGAATCTGCTATTCTCTGCACCCTTTAGTGGATGTCTTTCTTGACCAACTTGTAGCATCCTTCAGGACAACAACCAGATCCTGCTACATTTTAATAATTATAATTAATATTCATATTTACTCCCACTCAGCTCCTCTTTACCCTTCTTGTTGTCTTTTATTTACCCATTGTAACCACATTTTCCAGAACTAAATATAGAGACAAAATCTAACAAGTGGTTAAATAATATTTTAGTGCATTTCCTTTCAGTCTTTTTGGGGATTTTTTTTTTTTGATACATAACACACAGAGAGATAGACATTAAAAAAAAAATAATTAGGACCAAACTGTGGGCTCTGTTTGTGTGTAAATATATAAAATATCTTCACTTGTTTTCACTTAACAATATATCATTTTTACATTCCTATGACATAATCATCTATATTATTTTAATTAACTCACATATTTCATTGTTTAAAGTACCAAAAGTTACTTAAATTATTTACTGGTTTGAATATTTTTGTTACCCACAATTTTTTGCTAACATGAAGAATGCCACACTGAATGTCATTGGAGCTAAATTTTTGCATCCATCAGTGGTGATTCTTTACTCCAGATAAATTTCTAGAAATAGGTCAAAGGTAAGCACATATTGAAGGGTTTTGATATATACTATCAGATTGTACTTGAGAAGAATTGTGGAATTTTACAGTCCCATTAGAAATAGTAAAAAAAAAAAAGTGCTGATGTCTATTTGTGTATATTTCTTTGTATTTGTGTGTATATAATGTGTGTGTGTGTTTTAGTAAGGTGGAATATTACATAGCTTAGGTATTTGCATTGGAATAACTCTAGCTGCTCTGATCAAAAAAAAGAAAAATGAAAAAAAATATGTGAAATGGCAATTATCCCTGTATGTTAAGAATGGCCATCATACCCCCTGATAGAGGGAACTAATTTGTCTAGAGCTTTCTCTATTGTATTAAGTGTTGCAAAACTCATTTTCTTAAAACACATTAAAAATGAGTGGGCAACTTTTATTTTCCTAATTTCCTTCAGTTTAAAAATAGTAATTAAAGTCATAACTTAAAAAAAGTATGATATAGAAGCCCTTAACATATGTGTTTAATTTTAGGAAGAGTTGCAGTCCACTAAAGAAGAGAGATTTCCAGCAATCCACAAACCCATTGCTGTTGGTTCTCAGCCTATGCTCACTGTTGGAACAACCCACATATCCAAATTGACAGATGACCAACTCATAAAAGAGTTCCTTAGTGGTTCCTACTGCTTTCATGGGGTGAGAAGTGAACTTTGGTTTCAATATTTATCTAACAGCCTTCACTTACGTGCTCTTTAGTCACACGGCATCAGCAGCACTGAAAAAAGTTTTTGTCAATAGAGAAATGGCAGGATTCTGGAAGCCTCCTAATCGATATTTTCTATCTGCATCTTACTATAATCTAAGTAATAGCCATTATGTTTCCTTTGCTCATAAGCTAAAACTTGACCTTTACTTACAAGCTAAACTTGACCTTTACTTGACAGAAAATACATACAACTAAGTCATGTGGGATTCTGATTGATTGCTGGAATGGGCATCAAGGACTAGATAGCCTTAAAAAAAAAAAAAATTGAATAGCCTACGTTTTATTTATGTGGCAATCACTTTTAAAACTTGAGTTAACGTCTACAAAGGTTAAATTCTGCCCCTAATAAACTAATAGTTTCAATGGGAAATACACTAAGTGGAATTTTTATTTTATTTTACCAAGGCAATACAGCAGCTATTCACTGTATTTGTCTTTTTTTTAATTATTATTTCTCAGTAATTTCTTTTTTCTTTTTATTACTGAAGTGTGGTTGACATCGTTATGTTAGTTTCAGGCATGTGTAATATAGTGATCTGACAACCCTGTGCATTACTCAGTGCATATCACACCGAGTATAATCATCTTTCACTGTATAACATTATTTCTCAGTAACTTTTTTATTTTAATTTTCAACCATATTATTACTCTTACAATTTTTCTAGTTATATATATTTCTGTTATTCTCATGTGGCAATACTGAGAAGACCACAATCCCCCATTCTCTTTGTGTAACTTGATCTGTTTTCTTTCCTGTAGGGCGTTGGTTGGTGGAAATATGAATTCTGCTATGGCAAACATGTACATCAATATCATGAGGTATAGAATAACCTTTTTATCATTCTACCACTAGGTAGATTAAAGTTTTAAAAATCGTTTGTGAAAAAAAGGAGGGGGGAATGGCATTTTGATCATGAAGTAACTTTAATATGAAAATACTCAAAGTGTCTCTGAGTTCTAGAAAATGGAAAACTTGGTTTTAACTAAGTCACTCATCTTAAAGTAACATTTATAAACTCCTCAGATTCTTGTATGACTGGGACTCTGGAGTAATAATAGGCTATTGTGACTAATCTCTTTAGCTTTGACTGAGAAATTAGTCATTAAAATTCTTTAAATTAATAAAGTGAGTAGTAAGATAGCAGTTAGGGCTCAGGTTAGGAAAATAGGGTAAATACAGCAAGTTTCTCAGCTAAAAGAACATACCATATCATCCATATTTAAAATCAAGTAAGTTTTAAGATTGTACAATTAGCTTTTTATTCTTCTTTTTATGTCTAATTTAATAAATCAGATAGCATTTTCTTCTGCACTTTAGCTAAACTGCTTAAATTCTGAACTTCAGGGGCGCCTGGGTGGTTCAGTGGGTTAAAGGCTCTGCCTTCAGCTCAGGTCATGATCCCAAGGTCCTGGGATCGAGCCCCACATTGGGCTCTCTGCTCAGCAGGGAGCCTGTTTCCTCCTCTCTCCAACTGCCTCTCTGCCTCCTTGTAATCTCTGTCTGTCAAATAAATAAATAAAATCTTTAAAAAAAAAAAATTCTGAACTTCAGGCTTCAATAAGTTTATTTGTCATAATTGTACCTTGTTTGGTAAGGTAAACTGCTAGACGTTGAAGACAAACATTGATTAATAAATATTCATCTGGCTTTTTAAACATCTCTTTTTATTCCCCCAAAGAAATAATAACTAGTAATTTAAAAATACTGTCTTGGGCGCCTGGGTGGCTCAGTGGGTTAAGTCTTTGCCTTCTGCTCAGGTCATGATCTCAGGGTCCTGGGATCGAGCCCTGCATCTGGCTCTCTGCTCAGCGGGGAGCCTACTTCCCCCTCTTTCTCTGCCTGCCTCTCTGCCTGCTTGTGATCTCTCTCTTTCTCTCTGTCAAATAAATAAATGATATCTTTAAAAAAAAAAAAAAAAAAAGACACTGTCTTTACCGTCTTGAGATGTTATGAGTCAGTCTTAAATTCCAAGACAGATCATATCAGGAAAGATCAACTCAACCTTCCACATTTTTTTTTATTATTTTTTAAAAGATTTTATTTATTTATTGATAGAGAGGGAATCACAATCAGGCAGAAAGGCAGGCAGAGAGAGAGGAGGAAGCAGGCTCCCCGCTGAGCAGAGAGCCCGATGCTGGGCTTGATCCCAGGATCCTGAGATCATGACATGAGCCGAAGGCGGCGGCTTAACCCACTGAGCCACCCAGGCGCCCCAACCTTCCACATTTAAATCAATCAAAACTTATGAGGCATCTGTAAACTAGGAGATTTTATTTCTCTGCTTAAATCTGAGAGATGCCATTTGACGACTCTTCTCACTTCTTCTTGCTACTATGTAGAAGTTTCATTTATTTTTAATAACATTTATTAATAGAAAAAAATACTACCTAACTATAGCCCAGATAATACCTAGTTGCTTTGTTTTTGTTTTTGTTTTTGTTTTAAGATTTTATTTATTTATTTGACAGAGACACAGCAAGAGAGGGAACACAAGCAGGGAGAGTGGGAGAGGGAGAAGCAGGAAGCCCAATGCAGGGCTAGATCCCAGGACCCTGGAATCATGACCTGAGCCGAAGGCAGACGCTTAATGACTGAGCACCCAGGCGCCCCAGTTGCTTTGTTTTAAATTAAAGGAATATATTCCAGAAATTTAGAAGGAATAGTAACATTCTCCTCCACCATTGTCCCATTTCCTAAGAGTAATTGCTGTTAACATTTTCTTAGTTAACCCTCCTCAAGAAAGAAAAGGCATATACATAAATGGTAGTATAACTAGTAAATACACTGTTCTGCACTTACTCTTTTCAGTTAGTATCTTGGAGATCTTTCTGTGCTAGCAACAGCTGATCTCATTTTTTCTTAGCAGGTACAGAGGAGTATATTTACAATCACAATGTATTTAGCCAGATCTCTACCGACAGATCGTTGAATGATTTCCAGTTTTTGCTGTGATAGCATCTTAGTGAGCATTTATAAATAGTTTTGTTGGTAAACATCTGCAAGTATATTCATAAGGTACATTTCTAGCAATGGATTTGCTAGTCAAAATGTGTGCATATTGAATATTGCCTCCCAGGGACGCCTGGGTGGCTCAGTTGGCTAAGCGTCTGCCTTCAGCTTAGGTATGATCTGAGGGTCCTGGAATCGAGTCCTGCATCAGTCTTCTTGCTCAGCGGGGAGCCTGCTCCCTCTGCCTGCCGCTCCCTCTTCTAGTGCTCTCTCTCTCTGGCAAATAAAATAAATAAATATATAACATTGCCTTCCAAAAAGTTGTAAGGCATTCCCATTAACAATGACTTTAAAATACACACATGCACACACATGACTTTTTTTCCCCCATACACTTGCCAACACTAGGTTTTATCAAACTCATTTTGCCCAAGGTCATATAACTTAGAACTTTCTGAGGGACTCTGCTAGGAGCTTTGTAAGATAAACAAATAATGGTAGCTAACAAATATAATACTCCTTGTACACCAGGCACTGTTCTAAGTATGCATATTAACTTGATCCTCATAACAACCATTAAGAGGTGACTGTTGTTCTTCCAAGGTGAGGATATGAGTTTAATAACTTGCCTAAAACCACATTCAGAGTAAATAATGAAACCAGAGTTCTAACGCAAGCAGTCTTGCTCCATATCCAGCCTCTTTTATTCTTTTTAAAGATTTTTTTAAAGATTTTATTTATTTATTTATTTATTTATTTGACAGAGAGAGAGAGAAAGAGAGATCACAAGTAGGCAGAGAGGCAAGCAGAGAGAAAGGGGGTTTGGATCCCAGGACTCTGAGATCATGACCTGAGCCGAAGGCAGAGGCTTAACCCACTGAGGCACCCAGACTTCCTCACATCCAGCCTCTTAAACATTTCACTTTGCAGCTTCAGTCCCTGTCTACCTAGTAACTTACAGTGTGGTTGCTAAAAGAATGTGAAATCATTGTCTCTTCCACTAGGCGGTAAGCTCTGCTTATAGCAGTGGCTGTGCCTCTTTCATCTACCACCGTAAGGGTTTCTAATTCTATTAATCACATGTATGCTAAATTCTAGTGCTCAGCATGATGCCTAGCATGAAACATGAAGAAGGAAAGGAAAACTGGAAGGAAGGGAGGGGAGAGGAAATAAAAGGAGAGAAGTCCTCATATAAGACAGTATATAGTTCATGTTTAAAAAAATTAACATAATGAGGAAGGAAGTTTCTGAACAGACAGTCTTGATACAGAAATAAGCATGATATCAAATAAGTACTGTGCATACTCCTATACTTGCAGATTGGCATTTGAAAGAATAGAAGTAGAATGGAGGTAGGCTCAGTGGGTCTGCAGGTAAGAGATCTAGGCCAGAGATTTAATTAAGAGTCATGGTAGTGGGGCGCCTGGGTGGCTCCGCTGGTTAAGTGTCCGACTCTTTATCTCAGCTCAAGTCTTGATCTCAGGTGAGTTTAAGCCCACACTGTTCTCCATGATGGGTGTGGAGCCTACTTTAAAAAAAAAAAAGAAGAAGAATCACAGTAGTATGCAGTTACATCACTTAGGTATGAGAAATTAAACTCGTGGTTGGAGGGGTGAGATGCTGGCATTGGAAATGTAGAGGAAGAGTCTGAAGCCAAGAACATCTGCAGGAAAACAATGGACAAAACCAATAAATGTAGGAGAGGAAGGAAATAAAAGAGTCAAACATAAGTGGATGTGGAGCTAGCCTGACCAGGAAGTAGTTACATTATTCAGAGAAACAAGGAACAAAGAAGGTAACAGACTTGACTAGCATTGTTTGACTAACATCTAAACACTTGTCTGCAGTATGCAGGTGAAGATAAGGACTATAACTTATAGGCCATCAGGATAAATGTGTACTTGATGATATCAAGGATTCCTTACAAATACCTTTTCATATATTAGGACAAAGATAGTGGGAAGACCTCTGTGGTTGTGGGTACATGGAACCAAGAAGAGCATATTGAATGGGCTAAGAAGAATACTGCTAGAGCCTATCACCTTCAAGATGATGGTACCCAGACAGTCAGGTAAAGATTAACCTTATTTGCCTCTGGATTAGAATATTTAAAACTCAGAATATTGAGAAGCATAAAATTTAAACACTTAAGTAAAATCTCCAGTCAGTTTTTCTCAGGGACATCTTTTATTTATTTATTTATTTATTTATTTATTTTTAATATTTTTATTTATTCATTTGACAGACAGAGATCACAAGTAGGCAGAGAGGCAGGCAGAGAGAGAGAGAGAGAGAGAGAGGAGGAAGCAGGCTCTCCGTGGAGCAGAGAGCCCGATGTGGGGCTCGATCCCAGGACCCTGGGATCACGACCTGAGCCGAAGGCAGAGGCTTCAACCCACTGAGCCACCCAGGCGCCCCAGGGACATCTTTTAAATTAGTTTTCTTTTCCTAAGATAATTAAGAACACAGTTAAGAACACAGTTGCAGAATTGGTGGGTGTCAGGAATGGGCGGGGCAGGGGGCCCTAGATTCAAATGCTGGCTCTTCACTTACTACCTTGGGTAAATCACATAATCTTCTTAAGTCTCATTTTTCTTGTTTACTGGCATTTGCCTCATAGGATTGTTATGACATTTTAACGATCATGTATGTAACACAAGTGCCTGCAACAGCTTGTAGTAAATTCTGGCTGCTGCCTTTAGCAGCGGTGGTGGTGTGGTAAGAGAGAGTGCTGGGGGCTGCCTTCGTGACACTGGCTTAATTCCAGCCATTAGGTCAGAAAGCTGTTAGAAAGCATTGCCTCTTCCATGTGTCCTGTTTACCTTTTCAAGTCAGTTAATTCTATTTTAATTTATTCTAGCATTTCCCTTGTCACTTGACCTCTGTGAGGTTATGATTGAAAATAAACAGTGGCTCTCTGAAAAACTATCTCACAACTTCTTTGAGTTACATCTTGTTACAGCAAGAATAACTAAGCTTTTCCAAGAAAAACTAAGCTTTAGTTTTCTTGTAGTCTCTTAATTGGACAATCTTAAATTATTCATTCTTTCTTTCTTGGGTATTAACTTTGTCCTTCCTAGCATAGATGGCATTAAGAGACTCTGTTTTTAGAGTGTGCTGACCTCAGGGTACCTAGTTGCCTCAGTCCATAGAGCATGGGACTCTTGATCTCAGGGTTGTGAGTTCAAGCCCCACATTGGGTTAAAAGTAAAAATCTTAAAAAAAAAAAAAAAATGGGGGCGCCTGGGTGGCTCAGTGGATTGAGCTTCTGCCTTCGGCTCAAGTCATGGTCTCAGGGTCCTGGGATCGAGCCCCATATCGGGCTCTCTGCTCTCTCTCTGCTTCCCTCTATGCCCACTTGTGATCTCTGTCTGTCAAATAAATAAATAACATCTAAAAAAAAACAATAAAAAAGAGTGTATTGACTTCTTGGGCTGACCAGAATCAAAGTTAGCAAAATTAAGTGATGGGCATTTACGTATTAGAATATGCTAAGCAAGATTGACTTTTCTTACATTCAGGTATGTTTCATGTGGAAGTAGCTCATGGTGTTAGGAGCAATGCATATTGAAGCACAGGAGCATAAGGCTAGGGTAATTGAAAAATTTTTTAGATCCTGCTCATCTGAAAATTGTATGTTAACCTAGCCTCTACTTTTGTATACCTGCATGACGTCTTTTAATGAGTGGAGCTGGCTGGAGGATGGCAGAAAGGGAAAAATGTGCCACAAAGTAAATAATACCTAGGGCTGAAGAAATGGTCACTTCAAAAGGACTTTTTAAAAAACCCTTTAACCTTAACTGTTTGTACACAAAAAATGATATGCAAATTGAAGATTATTAATTAAATCATTCCACAGTATTTCAGTTTTATATTCTTCTTACAGAATCTGATTTTCTTGGTGACATGACCCTAAAAATATAACTAATACAAAACTATCCCTCTAACCATCTTCTCACCCTCCCCATTACAATTACTCTGAATTAATGAATTTTTGGTTAATAAAACTTGTGTGTTTCTCTGGTTTAGGATGGTGTCACATTTTTATGGGAATGGAGATATTTGTGATATAACTGACAAACCAAGACAGGTCACTGTAAAACTAAAGTAAGTTGGACCATCAATTCATGCTTTATGCTTCTCTTTAATCTGCTTCCAGTGGGTAAAAGTTTATATAAATGGTGGCTCAGTGGGTTAAGCCTCTGTCTTCAGCTCAGGTCATGATCTCAGGGTCCTGAGATCGAGGTCCTGATGCGGATCGAGCGCCGCATCACGCTCTCTGCTCAGCGGGAAGCCTGCTTCCCTCTCTCCTCTCTCTCTGCCTGCCTCTCTACCTACTTGTGATCTCTGTCAAATAAGTAAATAAATCTTTAAAAAAAAAAGTTTACATAAATGTAAAATATAATTGTGAATAATTATATTTATGCATAATAATATATGGATTGATTTAATATAAAATTATTACTTTATTCCAAAATATTAAAATTGGAGTACCTGGCTGGCTCAGTCAGTGGATCATGTGACTTGATTTCGAGGTTGAGAGTTTGAGCCCCACGTTGGTTGAAGAGATTAAAAAAAGAAAGAGGAGGGGGCACCTGGGTGGCTCAGAGATGTAGGCTTCTGACTTCGGCTCAGGTCATGATCTCAGGGTTCTGGGATCGATCCCCATGTCGGGCTGCTTCCTCCCCATCCTGCGGCCTTTCTGCCTACTTGTGATCTCTCTCTCTGTGTTAAATAAATAAAAAATCTTAAAAAAAAAAAAAAAGAGAGAGAGAGAGAGAGCAAGAAACTTTAAAAGATCTAGAAAATTGTTTTTAAAAATAAATAAAACATTGAGGTATCTGGGTGGCCGACTCTTGGTTTCAGTTCAGGTCATGAGCCCAGGGTCTTGAGACTGAGCCCCACATCTGGCTCCGTCCTAAGGGTGCAATCTCCTTCAGATACTCTCCCCTCTTCCTTTGCCCCTCCCTCTGTTCACTCATGCACTCTCTCTAATATAAATAAATAAAATATTTAAAGATAAATAAAATACTAAAATTATTTCAATATAATTATTTATTTGTAAGTTATAATGATTTTTATATTATTTCAGTTATTTATTATATTAAATTATACAGGGGTACCTACATGAGATTTGTATAGCTTAAAAGGAAAACAGTTAAAAATACTTTTGTACACTAGTTGTTTAAGCAGCTGACTCCTGATTTCAGCTCAGGCCCTGATTACAGGGTCATGAGATCAAAACCCATGTCAGGCTCTGGAGTCAGCAAGCCGTCTTCTTGGGATTCTCTTTCCTTCTCCCTCTTCACCTCCCCACCGCCTACCTCTGCCCCATCTCACCTGTGTGCATATATGTGCGCTCACTCACTCTTTCAATTAATTAATTAAGTCTTTTTAAAATAAAAATACTTTTGTATGGTTTGGGCAGTACTTTAAAGTGCTCTCTGGGGGCTCCTGGGTGGCTCAGTGGGTTAAGCCTCTGCCTTCGGCTCACGTCATGATCTCAGGATCCTGGGATAGAGCCCCACATTGGCCTCTCTGCTCAGCAGGGAGCCTGCTTCCTCCTCTCTCTGTCTTCCTCTCTGTCTACTTGTGATCTCTCTCTCAAATCAATAATTAAAATCTTGAAAAAAATAAAAATAAAGTACTCTCTCTTTCAGGTGTAAAGAATCAGATTCTCCTCATGCTGTTACTGTATATATGCTAGAGCCTCACTCCTGTCAGTATATCCTTGGGGTAAGTACAGAAATAATACTCAGGAATTCAGTTTGGGAACATGTTTCTGTTTTTAGAATTAAGTCTTGAAAGGACCCTCAGTAATCTCCAAAATTTTATTTTTAATTTATTTATTAGACAGACAGAGATCACAAGTAGGCAGAAAGAGAGAGAGGAGAAAGCAGGCTCCCTGCTAAGAAGAGAGCCCGATGTGGGGCTCAATCCCAGGACCCTGGGATCATGACCTGAGCCGAAGGCAGAGGCTTAACCCACTGAGCCACCCAGGTGCCCCAATCTCCAAAATTTAATATAGTTCCCATACTCTCTCATAAAAGCTAAAATCTTTTTTATTGAGGTACAATTTACAAAAAATAAAATGCAGAGATCTTAAGTGTGGAGTTTGATACACTTTGATAATTTTATATACCGATGGAATTATCACCCAAAAGGTATCTGTCACTGCAAAAAAATGGTTTATACCCCTTTTATGTCAAGACCCCAGCCCCCACAGATACCCTTTTCTGCTTCCTGACACCATAGAGCAGTTATGCCTTTTTTTTTTATAATTCCACATGAATGGGATCATACAGTATATCGTTTTTTATGCCTGCCCTCTTTAACTTGGCATGTTTTTTTGACTCAGCCATGTCACTCCAGTATTTCATTCTCTTTTTAGTACTGAATAGTATTCACTTGTATACACATTTGCTTATTCATTTTTCTATATGAACATTTGGGGTTCTCATTTTTTATTATGTGAATAAGGCTGCTGTGAACATTTTTTTTAACAAGTCATTTTGTGAGCATGTATTTTCATTTCTTTTGGGCAAGTACCTAGGTGTGGAGCTAAATCATAGTTTAGATACATGTTTAGCTTATACCAAATAGTCATCCAAGTGCTTGTACCATTTTATATTCCTACCAGTAATACACAAGACTCCAAGTGTATTGCATCCTCCACATCCTCCTCAACATTTGGTATCCGGAGTCTTTTTTCTTTTAGCCACTTTAGTCATTTTAATATGTATTTCCCATATGGAAAATGGTGTTGAGCAGCTTTTCCTGTGATTGTTCATTCATAGATCTTTGTGAAGTGCCTAGCCAAGTTTTTTTTTAAGAAAAATTATTCTGACACTTATTAAAACAGTCTTTATTCAGGACTGTTGGCAATAAGTGTGTCAAGACTTTCACAGTAGGGAAGAGAGATCCAGCCTAACATTACATACAGCCAAGACAGCTGGGGATGTACAGCCAGTGAGCAGAAGGTGGCAGCGTGGGGGTGGCTCAGTGGACGGAAAATTACTAAAAGGAGACATCAGCTTAACTGAGTCAACAGGATTACTGCTGAAGACAGGCCAGAATGATCAGCTCTCAAAGGTGAGAGATGAGGAATTTGATTAGCTATGGAATGGATGATTAGATGTTGAGGGTGAGGGGTTCTCTCTACACTGGTTTATCAGGATTCTTGCAACAACTGGACTACAGGGCACAAGTACAAGAAGAGGCGTAGCCAAAAAGAGGAATTGGGATCTTTACTTAAGTTTGGTCAAGGAGACTCTGTCATCTGTTAGTCTTTACCCCTTTTTATTGTTGTGGTTTGTCTTCTTATTTTTAGAAGTTCAAATACATTCTGGATATGAGTTCTTTTATTTATAGTGCACACTTTCTTTCCTCAATCTGTGGCTCACCTATTTATTTTCCTAATGTCTTTTGATGAGCAAAAGTTTATTTGATGAAGTTTATTTTAACCAGTTTTTCCTTTTTATGGCTAGTGCTTTATTTTGTTCTAAGAAATGTTGCTACCCCAAAGTCATGAAAATATAACCCTAGGGCACCTAGGTCGCTCAGTTGGTTAAGCAACTGCCTTTAGCTCAGGTCACAATCCTAGAGTCCTGGGATCAAGTCCCACATCGGGCTCCCTGCTTGTCCCTCTGACCCTCCTCACTCTCATGCGCTCTCTCTCTCTCTCATTTTCTCTCTGTCTTAAATAAATAAATAAAAATCTTTAAAAATTTTTTAAAAAGAAAATATTATCCTATGTTTCTATCTAGAAAATTTATGGTCTTACCTTTGGTTATATGATGCTTAAGAGTGGCTTTCTCTGTATTTTTCCTGGTCAGAGTTCACAGAGCTTTTTGCATGTATGGGTTGATATTATTTATCAGTTTGGGGAAATTTTACATTTTTATGAATATACATTTAACATTTATACATCTGTATTCATGCAGTAGAACACTGAATAATGTATTCAGTTTAGCAGCTTTTTAATGGCTTTATTGTTTTTGTCTTTAGGTTGAATCTCCAGTGATCTGTAAAATCTTAGATACAGCAGATGAAAATGGACTTCTTTCTCTCCCCAACTAAAGGATAATAAAGTTTAGGGAAAGAAAAGATCATTGACAGTCATGATTTCTGTCCAACCATGTGTCTCATTGTAGAGTTCTCAGCCACTGAACCTCATCTAAAGGATCGTATAAAAGGACTCTCAACCACTTTGTGAATATGTATGTGTATATAAGAGGTTATTGATAAACTTCTAAGGCAGATAATTGTCTCACTTCTTTCATTTTTGTTGTGTCTTATGAACTGATTGTGTTTCTTGCTTGGATAATGTGATTCCAAAATAAATCTCATCCAAGCAATTCACAGTCCAGCCTAATGAAATATCATAACTGTACCTATTGAAAGTTTTAAAAAATAGATTTATTATGTAAATTATAGTATATATAACTAGTTAATGAACTAAAGATAATGAAGAAGGAAATTGATAGGAGGTTGTTTAAATCAGAGACCATGTAAAATATGTAAATTCTAGTGCCTGAAATCCTTTCAACAAATTTTTATTTAGCAACTGCTCTCTACCAGGTATTAAACTAGAAACTGGGCACATAATAGAGCCTCACAACATTTAAGTTTTCTTCACTTCTGTTAATTTCAAGAAACTCTTACTTGTAAGAGGTTGTTTCTCTCTTGGAACTTTTAATCTGTTTCTTTCTCCCTGATGTGAATGTGTTTTTCCCCGAGGTGTATGTGGTGTAGACAGACATTCTTCTCTCTTGACTTAGAATGGTTTACTCCAACAAAACACACTGTGCTGGCCAGCCTTTGTACTTGTCTGCTGTATACTACAGATTTTAGTTCTGGACAGTTTTACAGCACAATATTTATTTTGAAGTGAATAAAAAGTTCACAAGCAGCGTTGTCATGTAGTCAATAGTAGATTATTCCTTTCCTTTATTTTCTCCATCACCGTGTTGCACAGAACATTATCCTGTTGTGTTTTGGATGTACATAGCTAAATAAGGATAGAATAGTGGCTATAAAATGCTTTACTTTTCCTCCTTTTCAGTAGTTCCGGCCAAAGATATTTTCGTTTGAGAAATGGTTAATGCAGTTGATTATTGCAGGTCTGTTTGTAGATTTTAGTGCGAGGCAGCACACAGGGAAAGAGCACAGACCTTGCATTCAAACCGAAGTCCAGATACTCTCTTTAACTTCTAGCTGTGTGATCCTGCACAGATCAGTAACATTTTGAGCCTCACTTCCTCTGGTAGAGAGACTACTCATTTTAGGAGATAGTTGTAGCAGTGCCTTACTTGCTCTGTAAGTAAAAGCCTAGGCCCAGTACCGGTTCCCAGGAAGAGTTGGTTACTTCCTAATATTGCCCTTGTCTCCTAATAAGAGTAAGATCACAGACTACAGCCATTAAAATTTATTTCTTTGAGGGCACCTAGGTGGCTCAGTCAGTTAAACATCCAATTCTTGATTTTGGCTCACAACTTAATCTCAGGGTCATGGGATTGAACTCCCCCACCACTGTCCCCTCTCATGGGCTCTCTCTCTCAGATAAATAAATCTTTAAAAACAATAGATTCCTTCCCTCTCTCCTCCCCCCATCTCTTACATACTCTCTCTAAACAGAAAAAAAAAAATTCTTTAATATAAAATCATACTTCTTTTTTTTTTTTAAGATTTTATTTATTTATTTGACAGAGAAATCACAAGTAGGCAGAGAGGAGGCAGGCAGAGAGAGGGGGAAGCAGGCTCCCTGCTGAACAGAAAGCCCAATGTGGGGCTTGATCCCAGGACCCTGAGATCATGACCTGAGCCGAAGGCAGAGGCTTAACCCACTGAGCCACCCAGGCGCCCCATAATATACTTCTAACAACAATTAATTAGGCAAACAGAATTACCCACATTTAGATTATAGGTGTAGGAAGGGAGGGAATGAGAACTGTGAAAGGTTAGTGCCAGAAGATACTTTTAGAATATTTAGGTCAAATTCTTGTCTTAAAAGGGAGAAAAAAAAAATCTAAAAAACTCTTTGGATAGTTTACTGCAGAAGATACTTAAAAAGAGAAGTTGTAATTATTTCAAAATAAAAAGTTAAAAAAAATAAGCTTTCTGTTTGGGTAACAGTTTGAACTTCTTTGAAGGAAGGACTAGGCCAGCTATCTCCATATTCATTCTAAATCTTGGGTTCCTTAGTAGTCTGTGAAATCTTGTTTGAGCTCTAAATTGTGTGTGGCTACCTCTGCTGTGCAGGCTGCTTCTCTTCTGTAGAAGTAACTGAGTTCCTAATAGGGAGAGGAAAGGGCTCGTCTATAATACACTTGATGCACTTGGAGAAGTCTATGAAGGCGGGTGCTGTCCCAGAGCTACCTGATCACACCATACAGAGCAGAGTATAATCTGCATTTTAAACATAATTCCTGAGTGGTCCTCTTTATTTTAAATATATTCTCCAGTGAGAATCACAGACTTAGGAACTTCACTTTTAACAATTTCACACATTCTAACCCTCCTGGTAAGAGTTTCAGGGAAATCACTAGTAGCTGATCTGTACAGAAAGACTGGGGCAAGACTTTCCTTTTTTCTTTCTTTTTTTTTTTTTTTTTTTTTTTTTTTTAAGCTTTACCTGCTTTTCTTTGAGTCACCACTAGATGGGGCCTATGCCCAGCTCTAGTTTATATCCTGATGTCCTTCCCTAAAGGAACTTTGGCAACAAAGGGCAACATTATCTCAGTTACCTGCATAGTAAGCTTTGTGTATCTCCCCTGGTGAGCAATACTTCTCACCCAGTCTGACAAAGGCCTGACCTGATTTCTGACAACTCTTAAACTTCCTAGTACACAATCAGGCCAAATTGTTGACCTAGTAGCACCAAAGATCTAACCTAAAATGGCTTAAGCTAAACAGGAAAATGAAAATCAAGAATTGTTGCGTTTTGAATAAATAGGACATGCAATCACAGTTTCAAATAAAAATATCAGCTATCCTAAGATCTGATTTTAAATTCCCTTCCTATTGTAAGTTACTGAAGTAAAAGTTTTCAAAATATGTTGCCACGGTGACATGGGTTAAGCGAAAATCCATTTCTCCATTTCTTTTTTTCAGTTGTTTGGCAGGGGTAGTAGAGGAACCAGAGCCAACTACATACCCAGTGGCTTGCTTTGTTTCACAGGCCAGTAGTCTTCAAGTAGGTTGTATAAGCAGGCAAGATGATCCAGTGCATTATGGGGTGGGAAATACTAGAAATTCTATAAAATTTCATCTGTGAAAAAAAGAATTAAGCTTTTATTTTTATTTAATATTTAATGGGTAGACTAACAGTAGTATACAGAGTCATTCATAAATCAGGTTTTGTTTAATAACCAAATGACTTGAGGGAAGGGTAAGCATTATCTGTGCAGTGGAGGTGATGGAGATACTGTCATTATTTACTTCCACCTATACAGCATTGGAGGTTAAATTACTGCCTCCATCACTTTCCAGAAAATGGAATTGACAGTTTAAATATTACCATCAAGACCACACATTATTAGGTATATAACCGATCAGAGGTTAACAGGTTACTTTTCACCTGCCATGGCTCCAGTCACTGTGGTCCTGGTATCTAACAACGTTTCTCTAGTAGAAATAACAGGGGTTTTTTAAATGATTTTTTGCAGTGTCAGGAAGAATGAGCCTGCTTTCCTCCCTGGCAGTTAGAGGAAACCACAGTATGAAGACTATTGGAATTCCATTCTTTAACACTTAGAGAAAATGCCTCTCTCTCCTGACAATCTCAAAACTCAAAAGAAGAAAGCCAGGTTACTCACAAGTGGAATGTAGGGCTTGTAGTGTTCTGTGTCCATACCTATTTGTAAATTTTTAAGCATTTTAAGTCTTTTTTTACATTTGAAACAAAAAGTATTCACCAAAAGCAAGTAAATCTAGTAAAACTTATGGAAATGGTAACCATCTCAGCTATGGAAGACATTTGTGAGAGTGTAAAATAATGCTCAACATCTCGTCTCATCACGTACAACAGTGTATATATTTCAAATCTATTAAATTCCTTTCCAGTACCTTTCAATAGACTACATTGTACTTTGCCTTGAATTTAAGGAAAAAACCAGTTTCCTGTATAGTACATAATTTTGATTTTGTAAATGTATGATGTTAAAGGTCAGACTCTCACAGGAGTGGGAGATACAGGCTTCGAGCTATAGAATAAGTCACATGGATGAAAGGCATAGCTTAGGGAATATAGTCAATGGTGTAATAGCATTGTATGATGACTGATGATAGCTATGCTTGTGAGCAAAGCATAATGTACAGAGCTGTCAAATGATTATGCTATACACCTGAAACCAGTGCCACATTGTGTGTCAGCTATATTTCAGTTAAAAAACAAAAGTGCAGGGTGCCTTGGTGGCTCAGTTGGTCAAGCCCTGCATGGGGTTCCCTGCTCAGCATGGAACCTGCTTCTTCCTCTTGCTGCCTGCCACACCCCCTGCTTGTGCTCTCTCTCTGGCAAATCTTAAAAAAAAAAAAAAAAAAAAAAAGTGATCTACCACCAATTTTTTTTATTTTTCAAAATTTCTTTAAAGGGGCATTTGGGTAGCTCAATGGATTAAAGCCTCTGCTCAGGTCATGATCTCAGGGTCCTGTGATAGAGCCCCACATCCGGCTCTTCGCTCAGCGGGGAGTCTCCTTCCTCCGCTCTCTCTGCCTGCCTCTCTGCCTACTTGTGATCTCTGTCAAATAAATAAATAAAAATAATTTTTAAAAAATTCCTTTATAATCCAACAACTTGGGGTTTAAAACCCAATTAGTCAAATCTACTCTTCTTTCTAAATTCACTCAAAAGATAGACCAAAATAGCAAACTTTGTTAGGTTTTACCAGCTTCTATGTTCAAAGTAAAATACTAGTTTGTAAATTAGCACCAGTGGTCCTTAATAGCAGTAAAAGCAAATTTACACATTTAAGACTTCTTTTTTAGGACTGACTTACCATAGAGAAAACAAGTACAAGCTGGGGAGGGGCAGAAGCCGAGGGTAAAGAGAGAACCTCAAGCAGCCTTCCTACTGAGCGCAGAGCCCCAGTGCAGGGCTGGATCCCATAACCCTGAGATCAGGACACCCCAATCGAAACCAGGAGTCAGGCACTCAACCAGCTGAGCCACCCAGGTGCCCCATGATTTACTCATTAAAGAATCCTATCAGAGCTTTAAATATTACCCATAGATTTTTTTTTTAAGATTTTATTTATTTAATTTGACAGAGATCACAAGTAGGCAGACAGGCAGGCAGAGAGAGAGAGAGGAGGAAGCAGGCTCCCTGCTGAGCAGAGAGCCCGATGCGGGACTCGATCCCAGGACCCTGAGATCATGACCTGAGCCGAAGGCAGTGGCTTAACCCACTGAGCCACCCAGGCGCCCCTTACCCATAGATTTAAATGTCAACAGCGGTTCAAGGAAATTGGGAGTCATTCTCCCCCTGGATCATTTTTTTTTTTAATTTTTTAAAAAGATTTTTTTCACTTATTTATTTTAGAGAAAAAGAGGGAGAAAGCATGGGCATGGGTTGGGAGGGGCGGTACAAAGGGCAAGGAAGAATCTCAAGCAGACCCTGTGCTGAGTATGGAGCCCTAAAGGGGGCTCAATCTCACTGCCTAAGATCATGACTTCAGCTGAAACCAAGAGTCGGTCACTTAACGGACTGAACCACCCAGGCGCCCCACCCCTGAATTAGTTTTTGTATTTATAGGTTTTAGTGTTCTTAAGTCATGGTTACAGAAATCATTCGTTGGAAAAGCTTTTGTCAACCACCTTCAAGAAAGTGTTTCAGCCCCAAACAAGCCAGTTGTGAACAATCTTGAGTCATTATTCCTTGAATCTCAGATGACAGACTACCCCAGACTCTGGTGTATAATAAAAATGGTAGCTGCCACTTTCTGCACGTTGATAAATACGGGGCACTATGCTAAACACGTCAGACACCTTGTCATCACAACCCTGTGAGATGGCCTTACTATCTTTAACTCCCAGATAAGGATAATGAGGCTCCAAGAGGGGAACTCAAAGGCCTGTGGCTGAGCCAGCTTTGGAATCAGTTCAGACTGTGGAGTCCATGTTTGTAAATAATATATGACAGAGCTTTCTATTCGTAGAACCAGCTTTTGCCCCTCTCTGTGCCATCGCCTCCCACCTGAAGGAACACTCCCAAAGGGCTCAGCAAAATGCTGAGCGAAATGATTGATTTTTATCTTGTCACGAATGTATGGTACTCATTTTTTTCCCCATACAGTTTTGTTGTTGTTTTTAAATCATGGAATGCCACTAACTTCTCTTTTAAGTTAATGCAACCCACAATCTGGCAAAGGAAACTCATAAGATTAAAGTGTCACCTTGGGAGTTCTGGCTCTGTTAAATGTCATCAAGCCCTCCCTTCTCTGATAATCATTTAGTGTTGGTAAATAATGCAAGGGCACTGGCAATTTATCTAGAATCAGATTATATTTATTATGTAAATGATAAAAAATAATTCTTTCATCTTTAATTTATTGGTAAAGAATATGTCTTATTTTCATTCTCAGGACTTTCTCCTCATACCTTGCATAGCATTGATACTCAACAAATATTTGCTGAATGAATGAACACTCATCCTCCCTTGCCCACACCTTATAAAATCTTCCCCAACCACAATTCCGAGGAGTTTCCTACAAGCTCTGATTTTTGAGTGTTTGGTCCTTTAAGGAAAACAGTATTTTCCCCAGTTTCATAATGGTTGGGAAATAAAAAGAATTAATGATGTCCTATTTGTATGCCTTTTCACTCAAATTCCATACCACTCCCTAACAAGAAGACAGTGTCTGTGTCTCCATTTCCCCCATTTGTGGGCCTTGACTGAAGTCCCAGATCTGTCAGGTCAAGAACTGAATTTTCCACCTCCAACTCCATGAACTGAAAACACTCCAGTTCCAAGGTACTCTGAATTCCTCAAAGAAAGTGTCTTAACATTATGATTCTCTGTGAAGAACACAATTCCCAGCCATATCTTTACTCATTGTAATATTATTAATAAAATCACTTCTTACATTTCTTTGACATACTTTGTTGCCAAAGCCAAACAAACAAGCAAAAAGCTTTCATAAGCTCTTGCGAAAATCAGATAGGAAATGTACTGAACCTTAAGCAGTGACCCAGGTCAACTCACCCTAGCGCCACAGGTCCAGAAGACAGGCATAAAGCAGCCTTTGTAGACTGCTCCACTTTTTAAGGTCTATCTGGCATCTGGACAAGCTGCATTTCGCAAAACATCAGGCTTTGCATGAAAATCAAGGTTCCCACACTGGGAGTGGGATGAAAGCTCTCCCACTCATCAGCATGCTACAAGCAGCTAAAGGTTCAAGAAAGTGTCAAAAGGGCAAACTTTCACATAAATGCAACTCAGAGAAACAAACTCAACTTATCTTGGCATGAGCTAAATGTATTTAAAAAGAAGCAAAATTATCTGTTTATTGGAGGAGAGGAGGGAAAATTCATTACTTTCCCTCCTGATGAAGTGGTATTTTTACTTTGGCAAAATTAATCTCAAAGGCACTGAACCTAGAAAGATTACCTGTGAACTATCTCTTTATGGAAACGAGGATTTCATTAAATCTGCAACCTTTTTTTCCCCCCCAAATTGCCATATACTTTAAAGTAATTGGTATTCTCCCTTCTCTCCCTCCAAGAAACAGTTACCCCTTTTCTCCTTGAACTCCTCTGTGGTTGCTGAGGAGTTTCTTTTCATCTTCAATGTCCTCAGGCTGCATAATGGGCCAAAGAATTCCAGCGAGGATGAATGCAGGTCGTCGGGCAGCTCCTGGGCAGCTAGGGTGGTCCCCTGGGAAAAGATGCCCTTAGAGCTAGTTCCTTTAGTAAACAGTCAGAAATCCTAAATCGGGACCCATGTCCCCTTTCATCGGAGTCCTGCTGATAACCACCCTGGGAATGTAGAGAGGGATATGAAAAACAACAAACACGGGGAAACAAAGCCAGCCAGATAGAGATTTGGGCTAATATCACTTCCAGGCTTCAGCCAATCATTTATCATCTGACCCATTTATTCAACAGTTACACGCTGACAACTCATCCGGGCCAAGGACTGAAAGTTACTAGGGATATGGCCCTGAACAAAACAGACACAATTTTGCCCTACTAGCGTTTTATTCTAATGGGGAAACGACCAGTAAACGATTACACGTGACTGTTAAAAATTGTGTCCCTCCCACCCCTTCCAAGATTCATATTTGAGACTCTAACCCCCAGTGACTCTATTTGGAGATAAGGCTTTTAAGGACGTAATTAAGGGCAAATGAGGTCAAAAGATTGGAGCCCTAATCTCAGAGGAATGGTATCCACATAAGAAGAGGAGGAGACACCCTGAGAGCCCCCAATCCCAACTCTCTCCCTCCCTCCCCTAGCCCCTCTCTTTCCCTGCATGCACACAGAAAGGCCAAGTGAGGACACAATGAAAAGGTGACCTCCTACAAGCCAGGGAAAGAGGTCTCACAAGAAACCAACACTGAGGGCTTGTTGACCTTGGACTTTGGGCCTATAGAATTATGGGAAAATAAATTTCTATTACTTAAGCCACCTACACTGTGATACTTGTTATAGTGGCCCAAGCACACTAATGCAGTAGCATGATGTTGAGTAATGGTAAGAAACATGAAATGAACAAATATGGCAGGCAGAAGGATAGAGAGAGATGGAGTGGGAACTCTGTTGGATATGGCAACTAGGAAAGACCCCTGGGGAAGACCATTCCAGGCTGAAGTATTTCTGGGCAATTAAATTCCCTGACATGGGAACAAAACTGAGGCATGTGAGAAAGAGCCAGAAAGCTTGTTGCATTCCAAGCACGTTAGGTAGGGTGCAAGTGAAAACAAATGGAGACAGAGGAAACCAAGGGCCAGATCATTAGGGCCACACAGGTCGTGGCAAAGGACTTCAGCTTTTGTTCTAAGTTTTAATCAGACGAATGGCAAATATAATATACCTCCAAAGTGTCCCCAGTTACAAAGCAAGGAGACTACAGGAGAGAGAGCCTGGAAGCTGGGAAATCGCGATGGCGGGTTGCATACTCTGAGAAAGAAACGACGGGCCCATGGGCTAGAGGGGATGGGGATGAAGAGCTAGGAAGGAGTTGGATTCAGAATTTATTTTCAAGATAGTTCAGGATTTGTCCCGAAGAATTGGATGTGATCTATAAAAGAAACAGTCAAGGACAACAAATTGAGCTGCGCAACTGGGTAATTGCCATGCCATTTACTGAGATAATAAAACAGCAGGAGACCCAAGTTTGGTAAAGAGTAGGGTTGAATCAAGAGTTCAGTTTTGCACATGTTAAAATCTGAGATGCCCATTAGACATCCAAGTGGAGATGCTGAATAGGCAATTGGATAGACCAGCATGGAGTTCAGGGAGAGGTTAGGACTAGAGATCTAAAATTGAGTGTCATTAGCATTTAAATGGTATGGAAAGCCAGAAGATGGAAAATCATTATAATTACTGCCCGCACCTGCTTCTCAGCTTACAGATCCATCTGTAGAGGTAGGGGGAGGGAATAGAGGGCTATTTTCCTATCTTTCTTCTCCTCTTTCTATTCTTCAGCCTCTCAAAGATTACCCCATCTGGCTTCAAGTGGTCATTGTCTTTGCACCAACTAGTGACTTTGGCTCCCTTGCATCTCATCACGTTTGGGCCAGTGCAGCTGGGCTGAGCCCACTGAAGCTCATCCTGCTGTCACCTGCCCCAACAGAGTCTTCCCAGTGGTGAAGCTTGCTGCTTTGTGTGCTAGGCTCACTCCAGACCTAAAGCCTCCCTAAAGCCTGAATCTCTGATGGTGAAGAGCTGTCTCCTGGCAGCCTGCCTGCCTCTCCTACCGCTCCATAGGCCTAGGATCTTCACTGACACTTGGCCTTCCTTCAACTCCAGTAGGAGAACAGTGGTGCGAGTTTCTCTGGTGGAACCGTAAGCTTCTTTCATTGACAGAAAAGAAAACTGCTTTCAGTGGATACAGGAGAAAACACAGGTCTCTCTGGGAGTCAAAAATCTCACTAGGGGGACGCCTGGGTGGCTCAATTGGTTAAGCAGCTGCCTTCAGCTCAGGTCATGATCCCAGCGTCCTGGGATCAAGTCCCACATCGGGCTCCTTGCTCAGCAGGGAGCCTGCTTCTCCCTCTGCCTCTGCCTGCCATTCTGCCTGCCATTCTGCCTGCCATTCTGCCTGCCTGTGCTCACTCTCTCCCCCCCCCTCTCTCTGATAAATAAATAAAATCTAAAAAAAAAAAAAAATCTCACTAGGTACACATTACCCCTGGACTGTGAAGGAGGAGGGTGTCTTTGAAAAGGGAGCCTCCATGACCTGGCCTGGCTAGATTATGGAGAATTATTTAAGACTGCGTTATAATCACAAGTCAGAGCTGGACAGGAACCCAAGACTGTCAGCACCCCAAGGCGTGTTGCTGGTGGCTTGGAGTGGAAGTCTTCCAACTGGGATGTGAGTGACTTGAAAATGAAAAAGGAGGTTTACAGATGCTCATTTTTAATACCCTAAAACTGAGCTGTTTAAGAACGTTTCTGTACCAGGATGCCTGGCTGGCTCAGTTGGAAGAGTATGGGACTCTTGATCTTAGGGTTGTGAGTTTGAGCCCCATGTTGGATGTAGAGATTACTTAAAATAAAAATCTTAAAAAAATTTTTTTAAAAAAAGCTTCTGTGCCTTAACTCTTCAAGATCTCATGCTACTTTTTCTTGGCCACTGTCCATCTGTTACTGCCCCCTTCCCACTTCGTAAAAGAATTCCAACCTGGAATCGTAGAAGGGTATTTCTCCCAAATGTAGAGCTGCTAACCAAGAAACTACTCCAAATAATAGTTTCAAAGAATGATCCTTAAAAAAAAAAAAAATAAAAATAAAAAAGAGAGAGAGATCCTTAAGTTATTTGTCAAGGGACCACAGTTTTGAGGCTTCCCCCAGCTTATACACACCATATAGATTACCAACTCTAGGATACACATTTTTGCTCTTGGCTTTTAGCTCAGAGGAGGAGAAATTGCAGCTGTCTTTGGTCATCTTGAATCTGAGTTCATCTAAAACCAGCAACCTCCACCACGCTGCCTAAATTTTTTGGCCCCAATGAGATCAAAGTGGGGAAGTTTGTACCACATATGCCTTGGCCCCAAAGATTGGCCCCACTGGGTCTGTCTGGAAAAATGGTTGGTGATGAGATTGCCAAGCGAACCAGTGATAGGAAGGGCCCGAGGATGACTGTGAAACTGGCCATTCAGAACAGGTAAGGAACTGCCAAGAGACAGAAAGAAGCAGAAAAACATTAAGCACAGTGGAAATGCCACTTGGGAGTGTTTTGATGAGATTGTCAACATTAGGGACGCCTGGGTGGCTCAGTTGGTTTAGGAACTGCCTTCAGGTCTGGTCATGATCCTGAAGTTCCAGGATCGAGTCCCACATGGGGCTTCCTGCTCAGCGGGGAGTCTGCTTCTCCCTTTGACTTCTCCCCTCTCATGCTCTGTCTCTCTCAAATAAATTAAATTAAATAAATCTTAAAAAAAAAAAGAGGGAGAGAGAGAGACATCCTCAACATTGCCCAATAGATAGAGCACTGATGCAGCACTCTGGAAACTTTGAAGAGATCCTGAGAACGCAGGGCAGTGATTGGCTCAGTGGGTGCAGCATGAGACTTTGGATCTCAGGATTGTGGGTCTGAACCCCACATTGGGCATAGAACTTACTAGAGAAAAAATTAAAACAAATAACCCACAATCATTTCATCTCTTAAGAGAACACTGGGTATAGGGACGCCTGGGTGGCTCAGTGGGTTACGTTGCTGCCTCCGGCTCAGGTCATAATCCTGAGATCCTGGAATCCAGCCCAGCATCAGGCTCCTTGCTCACTGGGGAGCCTGCTTCTATCCCTGCCTCTGCCTGTCACTCTGTCTGCTTGTGCTCGCTCTCTGACAAATAAATAAAATCGTAAAAAAAAAAAAAAATGGGGCGCCTGGGTGGCTCAGTGGGTTAAGCCTCTGCCTTTGGCTCAGGTCATGATCCCAGGGTCCTGGGATCGAGCCCCGCATCGAGCTCTCTGCTCAGCAGGGAGTCTGCTTCCCCACCCCCCTCTCTGCCAGCCTCTCTGCCTACTTGTGATCTGTCAAATAAATAAATAAAATCTTAAAAAAAAAAAAAGAGAGAGAGAGAGAACGCTGGGTGTCAACACATTGTTATCCATTGTGCAATAATCATCATTACTTTCCTCTCATGGTTTTCAGATGATTGGATGGGAAAGTCATAGGACTGCAATCCGATGTTCAGAAATGTTAGGGTTTTCAATATTTTTATTTTCCAAACATTATTTTAAAAGAACATTAAAAGCATCAGAAATACAAATCTGGCCTAAAGGTTAACATCAGAACAATTATAAAATGTTTGAAATACATCACATACTTTGCATCACAGTAAAGCGTCAAGAGAACTAATTAATATACCCTGCTAATAATTAGTCATAGTCAACTGAATTCTCATTATTTTTAGTTCTCAGTTTAGCCCTTATAGAGAAGTTATATATGTCTACCTCTATCTCCCTCTATAGATAGACATATATAACTTACGAAGAGATAAGTTTTATCTATGTCTGTATCTCTGCATAGATGTAGAGATAGATGGGAAGGAGAGCTAAGAATCTAGCCCAACATGTATTTCATGCAAGTTACATCAGTAATTTCTTGATGAGCATACAGAGACTGAATACCTCATATGCGCATGCTTACTTTTCTTTATACTATTAACGTCTACTTCCTAAAGATGGATCAGGTCATCTCAAACGCAAAGGTTGTACAAGAAACCTGTTGGTTCAAATTTTACGAGTAGGAATTACTTTTTAAAAACTTCTTATTGAATCACACTGGAAATGCCTAGCCAAAAAAGAGATACATACCTTAAAAAGTATGAAGTATCTTCTTGATTAATCTTAGTAATTATAAAGCTGTTTGGCTTATTGGAATAAATACCCATTTCTAAATTTAGACAAAAGTCTAATTCCTAATTAGAATTATCTTCAAATGATCTTGGGAAAGGATACTTGATTTCTTAGTTCTTTGTTAAAAAGGGGTAACAGACTAACCTATCTCGTGGGAGTATTAACGAATGAAAACAGTGTTGTATTAAAAATATAAAAGCATAATTGAAATAGGTTATAGTGACTTCCAAAAATAGCATTCAATTACAAGCAAGAAAAAAATGTGATAGAGTGGTTATTTTCTCTTCTGTTAGAAAATTTAAATAGCAAAAATAAAGGAAGAAAAGGAAGGAAGGGAAGGAGAAAGTCCTAAAAGGTGAATTTAAAAAGAAAATAAAACCCATATCTCCTCCTTAAACCCCAGAAACAGAATGATTGGTCGGTGCTGGAAAACAGCAGCTGGATGAGCCTGTGCAGATCTCAGGCTGAGCATCTACTAGGGGTTTCTCTACGCTTTGTGGTGCACTTGTATTTGGGAACAGCCTGGAGAGGGAGCCGTACATTGAATACCTTCCTCCAAAACAATAGTTCCTTCCAACCTGCAGTAACAGTTCTGGAATATAACAATTTCTAAAGATAGGTTTTTGGATCTTGACACTTGTCTTGAGTCTAACAGCTATAGTTCAAAAATTGTATCAAGTTCAAAAGCTAACTGTATAATGAAAATATTTTTACGTAAAAATATGAATTTACCGTTGTTACACTAGCAATTACAGAGTAGGTCATAAAATTAGTTTTAGGCGTAGAAATACTTAATCTAGTTTTCTTTATCACCCATTGCCAAGATTAATGGGAGAGAAACAGCACAATTAGTTTGAAAACACATAATCTTAAGAATTTTTCTACTGCAGTGATATTTAAACAAAGACAAAAAATTATTTTGAAATAGTTACTTGGCTACTCTTTGTCAGCCTGTTAACAAACCACCCTCACACAGACGGAACAGGGTAAATCAGAATCCTCCCAATCTCGTTCTCACACCTTCTTAAGCAATAATGGAGATCATCTAACACACGGCAGGGCAGGAGTCCGGGTTGCTTCCCACATCACCGACACCCTGGCTCAGAGGACCAGTTAGTGCCTCTGCTTCCAGAAATCAGGGTCCTCTATTATAAGTACAGTCCTCTTCACCAGGTTTCTTGGGTAAGCTCATTCCAAAATAGAATGATACATTTTTAGCAAGCAAAAACATATTTCTTAAAAAAAAAAAACAAAAAACTATACAGTTAGTCAATTAACACAAAATAATAGCGTCTATCATAAGAAATGGTAGCAATCATAATACTTGGTTGACTGTCTTAGGAAAGCAAAATACCTAATGCCTGTGTGTCTTGGGTAAGGTAATTACTGAGAATATGTTTCTGACTCTCTGCTTTGACAATGTATTATTTATTCAAATAAGCCTGCTACCAAAAAAGTGCATTGTTCCCCATTTCAACACTTCAATAATCAAAATTTACTGTTCAATTAAGAAAAAATTCACTGCAGTGAAGATCACACCTTCACATTTAAAAAATCCAGCTTGTGTGCACTTTGAAGACCCGAAACACGGACTCAAACGGTCACAAACTATTCATTCTCCTTTAATAGATTAGCATGATCATTCCTGGCATCGATTTAAAAGTTTAGTACCAAAGATCAGAGCACAGGTCAAGGTAAAAATCTAAATTATAAATGTTTACATCAAATCTTAAAACGTCAGGAAACCGCAAAGTGAATTGATAGATGCTAATACTTGAGACAGAAGAAAATCCTAACTGCCAACCGTTCTGCTGAACCGGTTAAGTTTTCATCTGCCATTGGTCTCACAAAAGTGAAAAAGAAATCCATTAGTATCTGAATCAAAAACAGTTTGTGCATGAGTCTCCAGCTTCCAGGACACTAAACGGAGGGCACTGGGATCTGCTTGGCCGACGTGCTCTCGTATTCTTGCATTAAATCATTAGTGGTGTGATAATGCATGGCAATATAGGAATTGGCAAATCCGAAAGAGTTTACTGGCTGTAAATTCTGCGGGACGCTCTCTTCCTGGGAGGGGCTGCTGTTATAAATGCTGTAGTAGGGTTCGATCCGGGTGTTGATGGGGGTTGAGCTGCTCTGACCGTAGTGCTGATGCCCAGCGGAGATCTTGGGACTGACCACACTTTCCTTTGAGTGACTTGGGCCACAAGCCTGGTCCACAAATTTCTTCTGGGGCTTTGGAGACAACATGTAGGCGGAGTTGGTTTCATGATGGGAGGACTTGTTTCTGTTGACCTCCAGGTTCCCTTTTCCCATGGCTCGAAGTCGAGTCTTCTGTTTGCAGCAGAAGAAACCCAGGCCGATGTACTGGAGGCACCAGAGCACTTTCCTTCTCAGCCCCGCGCTGTTCCGAGAATATATAAAAGGGTTTAACCCTGACTTGAAAAATATGAGGGTAAATCCAAACAGTTCAAACTGGTAGAGGACGAAGCTCCCGTTGCTGGACAGGACCACCTGCACCAAGGAGATCCCCAGGGGAAGACAGCACACCAGGACGGACAGGACAATAATCACGCAGGTGACCACCGCCTTGGAGTCCTTGGCCGTGGACAGATTGACAGCCGACACGAGCTGGAGCCGGCTGGCTGCCGGGGTGGGCATGTGGTTCAGGCTCTTGGTGTACCCGTGGGTCTGGATGTGCTGCAGCTTGTTGTAATTCTGGTTCCGGTAGAGAGCGGGCCCGGTACACTGCACGGGATGGCCCCCTCCCTTCCCAGGGGCCCCCATGAAGGGCTGCGGTCTGGAAGCATCCACTGAGATGACCGGGGGGCACTTCCTGACTTGGGCGTTCTTCCGCAGCGTCTGCGCAATCATGATGTAGGAGACCGACACCACCGCCACACAGAAGGTGAAGTCCACCACGTACAGAGACACAATGGCTTTCCCTTCTCCCGCCGTCAGACTGGACATGGGAAGGCAGAGATGGGACTTGCTGGTTTTCAGGGTGCCCAGGGTGGCCAGAGTGAAACTGGTGGCCCAGAGAAGCAGAGTGAGAAGCACGGTGCAGGGAAAGGAGGCCGTGCGGTCGGGCTGCTTCCCCAGCACCATGCGGAGCCGGTGCAGGGCGATCACCGCCACGGTCTTGAGGGACATGATGACGAAGCCGGCGCTGGTGATGTGGAAGGTGAAGCAGAAAGCGTCCGGGATGCTGCTGGCAGGGCTGAAGAAGAGCACGAAGGTGAACATGGGGGCGGTCACTCCACAAATGAAGAGGTCACAGAAGGACAGGTTCAGGATCATGAAATCAAAGTTGGTTCTGAACTTCCTAAAGGCTGGATCAAAGAAGGACAAGAAGACAATGAAGTTGCCATAAGAGCCTAGGAAGAAGATGACCGCCAGTAGAAAAGTACAGGTGACCAAAGTGGCCGTGTGGATGAGGTGCTGGAGGTCCCCCGGGACGGCAGTGCTGTTTCCTCCCTGGGAGCGAGGCCCTTGCAGCCAAGTCCCGTTGGGACCAACCTCCAGGGGCTCCATGGAGTTCATCTTCAGACCGGATGGACTCTTCCTTCTGGGGCAAGGGAGTCACGGCCTGGACTCACAGCTGCCACACATGCGACAGAAGAGGCCCAAGGCAGAAAAGCCTGCGCATAGAAATGCACACCCAGAGACAGAATTAATGGAGAGAGCAGTGTGATTTCAGGATTTTGTACAAAAGGACTAGGGTTTTTTTTTTTTTTTTTTAGCTCTGACCTGAGGCAGAGAAAGCATTTCTTCTCACAAGGCCCAACACAGAAAAGACACAAACACCTCAAAATACATTCTTCCAGCTAATTTCAGGTTTCCTGGCATAGAGGTTTGCAAAACCATTTAAGCATCATGTAGAGAGTGGGTAAAAAAAAGCAGATTCCTGGGCCCCACCCTTTGAGTTTCTGGTTGAAGGGTACACACGTGTTACTCTTGAAAATCTTCTGGTGCCTCACACTGGAGATCCAAGAATGTTATTTCACCAAAGGGATCACACCCTACTTGTAGCCTAATGTGGTAAATCATGTGACAGAGTAAGAGTAGGGGAATCTAATCCACCCTGGATTAGAGGCTGAGAGAGGCTGAAGGGAGTGATGCTGAGGAGGAGCTCGCTGTGGGGGGAGGGGCCGGGCAGGGACTGGGGGGAAGGCAGGCTGGGAGGGCAGGAGTAGGTCTTACAGCATGTGCTTAAGATACAAGCCGGAGGGTATTGCTGAAGTACACTGTGGCTCCCACAAATCACAAACAAATCCTATTTCTTCCTTTATTTCTTTCTTTCTTTTTTTTGGGGGGGGGGGCAAGGGAGTCACGACCTGGACTCTTTTTTTAAAGATTTTATTTATTTATTTGACAGAGAAAGAGAAATCACAAGTAGGCAGAGAGGCAGGCAGAGGGATGGGGGAAGCAGGCTCCCTGCTGAGAGGAGAATCCCTAGGTGATCCCAGGACCCTGAGATCATGACCTGAGCTTAAGGCAGAGGCTTAACCTACTGAGGCAGCCAGGCACTCCAACAAATCCCATTTCTTTTCCTAGGAACAAGCCTTTATTTTCTATCATGTATCATTTCTTCTCCCTGCTGGTAATTTCTTGGCCAACTCCCCATCTTCCTTCAGAAAAAATTTTGTGGACTATGTTTGAGAGGCAAAAATGAAAGCATTCATGGGTGTCAATTATATTCAAGATTAACAAGGTGAGCACCCATTTGTCAACTCTCAACCACTGTACAGAGGTGAGTTCTTATTCCAACAGCAATATCCTCCCGTGGAAGCAGGAGGCACACATCCACTCATGCATTCATTGGCTCAGTTTACATTTCTCCTGTGCACACTCTATGCCAGCTTTATCCTAGGGTCTGTGGGTGGACAGAGGAGTAAGACCTAGCCTCTGTTTTGAAAGAATTAATTTCTTTTTCTTCCTGCTCTTTATTCTCTTCAACTTTTTTTTTTCCTCCAGTGAGATTTTTTTTTAAGCCTTTTTTTTTTTTTAAATTTATTTGACAGACAGAGATCACAAGTAGACAGAGAGGCAGGCAGAGAGAGAGGAAGGAAAGCAGGCTCCCTGCTGAGCGGAGAGCCCGATGTGGGACTCGATCCCAGGACGCTGGGATCATGACCTGAGCCGAAGGCAGCTGCTTAACCAACTGAGCCACCCAGGTGTCCCCGAAAGCAGAGGCTTTAACCCACTGAGCCACCCAGGCGCACCTCCTCCAGTGAGATTTAAAGTACTCTCACACATCTTGGGCTGTTCCAGATCCCAGAGCCCTGTGGGTTCTGGTGCTCTCTCTGCTCTGAAAGATGCTTCCAGTGGGAAGTTGTACCTTAGAGACTGGTGCATTGCTCTTGACAACTCAAATGTATTGCTTGAATTTAGCATTTTAGGAGCAATGGCACTGGGGAGGTCAAGGGTGATGTCCCAAATATTTAATCACCAGCTCCTAAGGGGTCCAGAGGCCTCCAGCTGTGTCAAGGGTTAACCCTTCAGTTGCTGGATCCTGGGGCCGAGAGAAAGAGGGGCCAGGTGATGATGGATTCCTAAGGGCTCTGAGCAGTAACCGAAGAGAAGTCTCTCTGCATTCAGAAGTAGGTATGGCTATGCCAGTGAGAACGGGACAAATTTCAGTCCTGGGGAAGTCCATATACCTAATGGTATATTGGTATATATATTCTTTTTTTTTTTTTAAAGATTTTATTTATTTGATAGAGAGAGATCACAAGTAGATGGAGAGAGAGGCAGGCAGAGAGAGAGAGGGAAGCAGGCTCCCTGCTGAGCAGAGAGCCCAATATGGGACTTGATCCCAGGACCCTGAGATCGTGACCTGAGCCGAAGGCAGCAGCTTAACCCACTGAGCCACCCAGGCGCCGGGTATATATATTCTTTATGAAGGAAGAGATGGCCTCTTTATTCTCAATGGTCAAACAGTAAAGATCAAGACATTATGATGAATTTCTCCACTGGCAAGGAGACCAGCTTCTCTGTACTTTCTTTATAAAATTTCTCTAAGGGAAAAATATAAATTTCTACCTTTTGTTTCTTGATTAAAATTAAAAAATAATGGATAGCTTACTGTTTTCACTTAAAGACCCTGTGCCTGCTTCTGAACCCTTTTTGATAGCTCCATAGTAGAAACAACAACTTTTACTGTTTGTTTTTTCATTGTTAATTGGAGGATTGGTATTAGCTAATGAAAAGAAAAACAGCAAACAAAACTCAGTTTGAGGAGGCAGAAAAGCAGAGAGGTGATACTATTGTTTCTAGCAAAGGGGAAACCCTTTGGAGGCAGGGAAATGAACAGGGGTGAAGATCAAAGTAGGAATTGGGTTTGGGAAATTCAAAGTATGAAGCATCTGGAATCGATGCTAAGAGAAATATCGAGTAAGTCGGTAGTAATGAAGAAGTGGGGTAGATGGAGACTATGGAGACCTCAGGCTAGGAGATTATTTGGAAACAGAACAGTCGAGGGGAAGATGGAATGATAAGACACCAACATCATTCAAGAATAAGAGGCATGGGGCGCCTGGGTGGCTCAGTGGGTTAAGCCGCTGCCTTCGGCTCTGGTCATGATCTCAGGGTCCTGGGATCGAGTCCCGCATCGGGCTCTCTGCTCGGCGGGGAGCCTGCTTCTCTCTCTCTCTCTCTCTCTCTCTCTGCCTGCCTCTTCATCTACTTGTGATTTCTCTCTGTCAAATAAATAAATAAAATCTTAAAAAAAAAAAAAAAAGAATAAGAGGCAGGAGGGGCGCCTGGGTGGCTCAGTGGATTAAGCTGCTGCCTTTGGCTCAGGTCATGATCTCAGTGTCCTGGGATTGAGCCCCGCATCGGGCTCTCTGCTCAGCAGGGAGCCTGCTTCCCTTTCTCTCTCTGCCTCTTTGCCTACTTGTGATCTCTCTCTCTCTGTCAAATAAATAAATAAAATCTTAAAAAAAAAAAAAAAAAGAATAAGAGGCAGGAGAAAAAAAAGATTTGGAATTGCTGAGGGCCAGCTTCCACTTTCTTCACAGTTATAATTTTTTCAATGTATTTAAAAATTTTCAAATTAAAAAAAAAGAATTCGAGGTCAGTAATATAATTATCAGTATCATTAACAGTATGTTAACTTTGTTGAGTGCTTATGATGTGCTGGGCCCTGTTCTCAGTGTTCCATGCTATTAACTTGTTGAATCCTCACGACCAAGAAATAGTACAACTCATCCCCATTTTACAGATAAGGAAAGTGAGCTGGAGAGAGAGCTCCTAATTTAAAGCAGCAGGGCATAAATTTGAAGCTAAGCAGGTACTCTCTACAGCTGACACTCATCCCCACCGGCTCAACTCAGCATAACAACAGATAGGGGCAGTCCTCAGGTCAGAAGACAGTTACAGCAGCCTTCATTTACTGGATGATTAGCATACAAACCAGAAGCCTTACACAAGCTATCAAACTTTACTTCACTCTCAGTACAATCCTATGAAGTAGGTATTATAATCCCTCCCCAACTCTAAGTTCCTGGAACTCAAAAGAGGAACACAGGACACACTTCCATGTACCTTTTTGGCAAAGTTGATAATTATGGTTGTGGCATAAAGTAATTAGAAGTCATTCCTATTGGAGCATTAGGAAAAAAAAGAAAGCAATGAGAGGCCGGGAAGAAAAGGAAAAGCAGAACATAGAACAGAAATATAAGTTTTGGGGCACCTGGGTGGCTCAGTGGGTTAAGCTGCTGCCTTCAGCTCAGGTCATGATCTTAGAGTCCTAGGATTGAGTCCCTGATCGGGCTCTCTGCTCAGTGGGGAGCCTGCTTCCCTTTCTCTCTCTCTCTGCCTGCCTCTCTGCCTACTTGTGATCTCTGTCTGTCAAATAAATAAGTAAAAATTAAAATATATACATTTAAGTTTTGGCAGACAAACTTACAGAGTAAAGGAGAAAATGAAGGAAAAGTAAGCCCACTTCTGGGACTTTTAAGAAAGAGGAGGCTGAGATCGCCGTTTCAAACGAAGTTATGATGGTAGCTCTATAAAATTCAGTGATTCTCGGCACGGGGGTGGTGAATGAATGCTTATTTGGTACTGCTATATAGTAAATACAGTTTACCAACAACGTTCCTTTCAATACAAGCATACTATAGGCTCTTTATTTCTGGCACCATAAGTAGGTGATTAAAGTCATAAAATCAGAAAAGTTTTAAGTTGGAACACTAGTCTTTGGCAGGCCTGTTAGCCACAGTTAGAATTAATTAATATCTATGTGCATCTTGTTACAACTAAGGAGGGGGGATCCTAAAGTAACTAGTAAGCAAGGAATAGTAAATGAAAATTTGTGTAAAGTGGCAATGATTTCTCACTAAGATGTGTTAAAAGCCTGTGAAAATCTGATGTGCTATCTTAATATTTTAGTCCACATGAAAACGTTTTGTTTGAGCTTTTACAAGTTAGCTCCTGGCTGGAGTTCTTCCAACTCTTCCCCCGCACCCCTTAATGCCTTAAATTCCTTGAGGACAGGCATTTTCACAGGCTAACCCTCACAGAGAGCAAGGTTCTGTGCTATTATTATCCCCATTGTATTTGTATTAATCAGGACAACCTCACGGAAGTGAGATGACTTGCCCAAGGTCACTAAGATTCAGGTTAGATTTATCTGATTTCAGAGCCCATGCTCTTTCTCCCCAGTTCAACTACCTCTTGAAGCCTGGAGCAGCTGACGGGTTGGGGCAGGGTCAGTGGATGAGGGAGATGGGGAGGCTAAGGAGGTCCCCCCCACCAAATCTGGGGACGGAGAGCGAGGATTTGGGAAGGGGAGGTCGACCCCAGCCAGGGACTAGCGGTGGCAGGCGCTCCCCGGGGTGCGAAAGGTTAGGAAGGCCTACTTCGGACCTGGAAGCTTGCAAGATAATCGGCGGAGGACTGGTGGGGGGCTGAGAGCTCACACAGGGCATGGGCAGTGTGGGGAACCCGTTCTGCGTCCCGGCATAGCCCGGGAGCCGGCCCCGCAGGGGCGAGATGGCTTCCACGCAGGCCGCGCCAGGAGGGCAGGTGCGCGCGGCCCAGCTCCTCCTAACCCGTCGGCTTCCCGGGGCCCGGCCCTCCCGGCCCCCGCGGGGCGTCCTCCTCAGGGGCCCGCGCGGCCTCTCACCTGCCCGGTGGCCGCAGCGCCGCCCCCCTCCTCCATCTCGCAGCCCGGACCCCAGCTCCGCCCGCCGCCCGGAACGAGGCCCGGCTTGAGGCATCATCGCCATCGCCGCCGCCGCCTCCGCGCATCCCGGGAGCCGCCGAGCCGGGGGCGCCGAGGCGCAGTCACGGAGACGCCGAGGGCGCCGCCCCCTCCCGGACACTCGGGCCCCGGCGCCTGCCTGCCCCCCGCGCCCTCAGCGCCTCGCGGGCCCCCGGGGCTGGCCGCGGCCGCCGCCCCGCCCTCCGCCCCCCACGCCGCGCCGCTGCCCGGCCTGGGATCGCGGTTCCGCCGCGCGGGGACCTGGGTTCGGAGGCGGGCGAGAGCTGGCGCGCAGAGCAAGAAGGGGCCTGCGGGCTGGGCTGCCGCAGGCCGGCAACGCTGCCCGCCCCCTCCCTAACCCCATGGCCACAGCGGGTGGAGAGCGTGGGACCCGCGGGTGGAGAGCATGGGACGCGCGGGGGGCGGGGCTCCCCTAGGTGCCCGGGGCTTCCTCCTGGAGCGGCAGCTAACACTCTGCCTCCTAGATTCAGCTGGCGTCATCGTCCACTTCGGTACTTAGAGACAGTTTGTAAATGAAGTCATCATAACAATTTAATTTTTAAAAGACTATTATTAGAGAGAGAGAGCGCGCGCGCGTGCGCAAGAACGGGGGTGGGTTGGGGAGGCGGGTCGGGGCAGAGGGAGAAACAGGCTTCCCGCTGAGCCCGGAGGCCTATGCGGGGATGCGGGGCTCCCGCCTAGGACCCTGAGATCATGACCTGAGCTGAAGTCAGAGCTTAACTGAGCCACCCAGACGCCCACAGCATTTATTTAATCTTTTTAAATAAGAGAACTGTTTGGTACCAACAAGTACCAAAGAATTTGACTTAGGTGTAGAACATCCCCCCAGTAACCTGTGCTTTCATCAAGAAAAAAACAAGAGAACTGGGTAATTTATGAAGTAGACATTCAACCCACGTTTGACTATGCTATTAGAATTCTGTGTAGAAAAAACTGCAGAAATTTTCAGTTAATTCCCACGTAATATTCCACTCCCCAACCACTTGCAGTGAAGCGGCTCTAATCAATGTTGTCAGTTATGATGAACTCTGGCCCTAGAAATAAGCAATTGAAAGGGAAGACCCACTAGTATTTAGAGAATTCTAACCTAAGTTCTATCCCTCTCCATATGGATTAGCTACTGAATAACTGCCGGCTGATTTCCAAGCATCTGGCCACCTTACAGGAGATTACAGTAGATGACCACCTTCCAGCTTGGGCTGGAAGGTGGCCATCAGAGTTACACCTAGAGAATTTATACGGGGGGTGGGTGTGGGGGGGTACAAAACCCAAGCTGTAAAAGAGTCTAGAGAAGAGGAAATCGGGAACAAGTTAGTACCATCAGCAAGTCTAAAGCTACTAGAATTATGTAGAATTATGTCTACAAGTCTAAAGCTACTAGAATTATGGGTGGCTCAGTTGGTTAAGAATTGGCTTCTTGGGGGGCCTGGGTGGCTCAGTGGGTTAAGCCGCTGCCTTCGGCTCAGGTCATGATCTCAGGGTCCTGGGATCGAGTCCCACATCGGGCTCTCTGCTCAGCAGGGAGCCTGCTTCCCTCTCTCTCTCTGCCAGCCTCTCTACCTACCTGTGATCTCTCTCTGTCAAAATAAAATAAAATCTGGGACGCCTGGGTGGCTCAGTTGGTTAAGCGGCTGCCTTTGGCTCAGGTCATGATCCCAGCGTCCTGGGATTGAGTCCCACATCAGGCTCCTTGCTTGGTGGGGAGCCTGCTTCTCCCTCTGCCTCCCACTCTGTCTGCCTGTGCTTTCTCTCACTTCTCTCTCTATGACAAATAAATAAATAAAATCTTTAAAAAAATAAAATAAAAAAAAAGAAAATAAAAAAAGAATTGGCTTTTTGATGTTGGACTCAGGTCATGATCCCTGGGGTGGTGAGATCCAGTAGGGCCCTGCAGTCAGTGGGGTGTCTGCTTGGGATTCTCTCTCTCTCTTCCCCTCCCCACACCTGCACTCTCTCAAACAAATCTAAAAAAAAGGGGGGGGGTGCTATCAATTTTCAGGGAAACAAGCATTCTGTCATTGGCAACGCAAATTCATACGTGTGCACGTGGAGGAAAACATATTAGAGCAATTACAATATCTAGATTCTTGACCTAAAATTTTCCTGAGGAAATAATTTATCCTGAAATATTTATCCTGAGGAAATAATTGAAGAAAAATGTTTTAAGCATGAAGTTATGAAAATATTTTTAAAAAAGATTTACTTGAGAGAGGGAGAGGGAGAGCAAGCAGAGGGAGAGGGAGAAGCACACCCCTCTATGAGCAGAGCACCCCACTTGGGGGTTGATCCCAGGACCCTGAGATCCTGACCTGAGCTGAAGGCAGATGCTTAGCTGACTGAGCCACCCCAGGGCCCCGAAGTTATGAAAATATTCATTGCAATGTAATCTGTAGTAGAGAAAACTGAAAAACCCTAATGTTTTTCAATGAAGAAACACTGAACACATTTATATTAACAAGGCAAATGGTCTTTGTGCACAAAAATAACTATGAAGACTATGTAGAAAAAGTTGATTTTTTAGTAAAGCAAAATTCATCTGGCTACACTAACCACAACTGGCCTACAATCCAAAGGGCTTGGCAATGTCACATATCGGGAGTATTTGAAAACAGCTTTTTCATACTTTTTCAAAAACTACTTGTTTTTTTCACAAAACTTTCATTCACATTAAGAAACTAGGTGGCTAAATTTTCTTCCTAAATATTGAAATATAATTTGCAAAGTTTTTGTTTTTTAAAGGATCCACTCAGAAACTAGATTAGCCATGACAACCTCAAAGATATACTTTCCCCTTCCCTGACCTAGAAACCTACTCGACTCTTCTTTCACACCCGAACAGCACTGACTTCTCAACTTTGGCTGCTTTCCCCATCCCTAACACTGTTCCTGCTGCTGTTCTCCATTCTTTTAATGCAACATACATTTAAGAACTACTTTAGACAATAGTAGCCACCCACCCCTTTTTTTCCCCACATCCCTTTAAGTCTTGAGGCCACTGGTAGAAAATTTAGGGAATTAAGTCATTCACAGGATGACCAGATTGGGGGATCAAGGTAATAAGCAACATCTACACCCGATGTCAGAATCACAGAACCTCAGATTAAAGAATCCTGTTTCTAGATCTACAGTGGGCCTTAAGAACCTTCACCAGAGGTTTTCAGTTCTGATGTACAGCTGAAACATATGGAGTTTTTATTTATTATTTACTTATTTAAAAGATTTTGACAGGGAGAGACACAGTGAGAGAGGGAACACTATCAGGGAGAGTGGGAGAGGGAGAAGCAGGCTTCCTGTGGAGCAGGAAGCTGGATGCGAAGCTCCATCCCAGAACTCCAGGATCCTGACCTGAGCTGAAGGCAGACACTTAATGACTGAGCCTCCCAGGTGCCCTTATATGTAGCTTTTAAAAGACACTGACGTTTGGGGCATGTGGATAGCTCAGTGGGTTGGGCATTGGGACTCTAGATTTCAGTTCAGGTCATGATCTCAGGGTTCTGGGATTGAGACTGGTGTGGAATCCTGGAACCCAGCAAGGGGGCTCCGCACTCAGCAGGGAGTCTTCTTGGGATTCTCTTCTCACTCTGCCCCTCCCCCACCTCACACAGCATGCACTAAAAATAAAATAAATCTTTTTAAAAAGATACTGACATCTGGGGGCACCTAGGTGGTTCAGTTGGTTGGGTATCTGCCTTTGGCTTGGGTCATGACCCTGGAGTCCTGGGATCGAGTCCTGCATCAGGCTTCCTGCTCAGTGGGGGGCCTGCTCGCTTTCTCTCATAAATACACTTTTTTTTTTTTCAAAGATTTTATTTATTTATTTGACAGAGCACAAGCAGACAGAGGCAGCCAGAGAGAGGGGAAAGCAGGCTCCCTGCCGAGAAGAGAGCCCGACATGGGGGCTCGATTCCAGGATCCTGAGATCATCATGACCCGAGCCGAAGGCAGAGGCTTAACCCACTGAGCCACCCAGGTGCCCCCTCTCATAAATACAATCTTTAAACAACAACAACAAAAAGGACTGACACCTGAGCCCCACCCAGAGAAATTCTGAGTGCAAGATGTCACAGCAGGTGCCCAGTATCTTTTATTTTTTAAAGTTCCCACTTGGGGCTCCCTGCTCAGCAGGGAGCCTGTTTCTCCCTCTGCTAATAAAATATTTAAAAATAAATAAATAAAGTTTCTACTTGAGGAACTTGCTAAGGCATGGTTCAATACAGTTTATTTTAGAAAAATCTGTGGTTAATATATAATGTAAAGCCTCACAACTTAAACTGTCATTTCAGGGCCAGGCATCAATATCATGAACAAGCAGCATGAATTTAAATTCACATTTTAACAAAGTCCCCACGTGATTCTTAGGCACATCAATTTGAGAATCAATGGTCAAGACCAGTGCTATTCTACAGAACTTTCCGTAATAAAAGCATTTGTCTGTGCTACTCAGTAAGTAGCCGTACCACTAGCCATAAGTAGCTAATGAGCACTTGAAATATGGCTACTGAGGCTGAGGAAATGAGATTTTAATTTATATGTAAATAGTAAATAGTAGCTATTGGCTACTGTACTGGACAGGTCTGATCTAGGTAATTTGGTTTGGTTTGGTTGGAGAGTATGTAGATCCAGGTCTACGGATGCAAAAGGAATGCATGAGAGTCACTGCCTACAGAACTGTCTTCTCTTCTTAATGAAGACAAAAGCCAGGTGTTAAAAACAATCCATTTATTGGGTTTTAAACTAGTTACACAATTGAAATCATCAGTTTGGCACTACTCTATACAGGGATTACGCTGACAATTCAATACTGTACCAGGACCTCTGCTGTGCTTAGGTCTGTCTGGAGTCATTAGCAAGTAGATACTAAAAAATATACTGTAGTGTTCCTTTAAGGAAGACTGTACAGGGTGTGTTGCAAGATGACATTCACCAGCTTGTGAATTACTTTAACTTAGAAGATACCTCCCATTCTATAAACTTGTCATAGGCAAACATGTGCTGTTTGCATTTAGGGATGCACACAAAATGTTACATAAAAATCCAGACATTCTAAAGATAAATGAACTCAAACAAAACCCCCACACCTCAGCTTTTGTAACATGAAAAGATAGGGAAAATAATTTAAAAACACAAAAAATGGCATTCAATTGGTACAAAAGCCAAAAAGTCACTATAATAAAGAGCTACATGTGAATCTTTACAAATTAATTACACAATGCTGCTGTGTAAAAGGTTGCATCTGTACAAAGTCTTGCCAGTGCTATCTCTACAGTTTATACAGTCTTTTACATCTATATAACATTTATTAATAAACAAGTCAATTAAATATAAAGACTTATTAGTCTCTCAACGATTCTGCAGGCAAAAAAAAAAAGGAAAGGAAAAACAAAAAAGAACAAAAAAAGAAAAAAACTTACACAATTTCCACAAACACAGCAGTCTTCCATTAGGTGAAATATAAGTTTTCAAAGAGGGTTGATCAAACAGTATATGTAACGAATACAGGTAAAAATCAACCAGTCAGGGTTTTTATTGTTGTTGTTGTTTATTTTCAAAATCACACATCGTATTCACACACAACAATCAATCAAAAATTTATTCACCAAACCCCCAGTTTTTCAGCAACTGCTCTTTCTAATCAGCACCAAAAACTCCAGTCTGTGGGAAGCACGTGGACACAGCCTTCACTTCTGTGTCTTGGTGGAGCACTCCATCAGGTCCTTGGTTACATTCGAGATTCGCCCTCTTTTCCTTCCCTCTTCATGGCTCTCCAGACCCAAGGCTCTCAAAGGCTTCGATTTACGGCTCACAGCCCTACTACCATCTACACCCAACAGCCATTTGGAAAAAATTCAAAATAATTTGAGATGAATGAAATGACGGGACCTGTGTTACAGATAGGTATTCTCCATTACAAGTGAACTGTTTATTAATGAGTTCCTAGACTCTGTTTGGTCTTGGATGCCATGATCATATTGGGTAATTATTTCTAGTCTGAGACATTGTGGCTTTATCAGATGCATCAAAGAAAAAGTGATCAATACTCTGGACACTTCCAGACAAGTTAGGTAATCAAATGGCAGCTGAGAACCTGTGGAACAGAGACTAATGAGACCAAACACAGAAGCCACCAAAATGATGAGAGCTCAGCGGAGGCAGAGTTTTAAAACCTGCAGAGAGCCGCCACAGATGGCACCTGAGGATCTGGAATTTTTGATGAAAAGAGCTTGAAGTGAGGACTACTCATCTGTATCAGGGAGGGAAAAAAGTCTCCGTTAGACAAAAGGACATGCAACTCTAAAGCACAATAAGTGAAATTTCCTTTCCTCTTCACCTAGTGGAAAGGTTTCTGGGGGGTTCTCTTTAGCTCAGGATGGAAAAGAAATACTCAAGAATCCAGATGAAATGTTCTCATTACTGTATACAACCTAAGGTCCTTAGGGCAATTAAAATGCCCAGGCCCCACACCGGAGGCAAAGGAGAGTAAGATTTCTTTTAACTAACCACTCCCAGGCTAATAAGCACTGTCATTTATAAAGATCCAAAAGCAGTCACATCAATTCTCTGCATTATTACCTGAAGCAGAGAAGCAGGGAAAAATTCTCTGGAAACTTATATGCACTGGCCATAGCAAAAATCATACTGACATTTAAAAAAAATCATCTAAATGAGGACATCTAATAATGTCAGCAAAAAGAAAAATTTATGAACACCCACTTCTCAGTCATCAAACCAAAGATACCTATCTGCCTGATGATGTCAGACTTCTTTAAACTCCGCATTTTGCCAACTTACCCTTCTATGCATAATAGCACGGGGACACAAGGAGATCGGTGAGAACAAGCAGCTGGTCATCTGTGAATTGCTGTTTGTGTTCCTGCCAGTTGTCATGGTGCGTCCTTCGGAAATTGGATAAGGTCTTTTTCACAGTCATCTGTAGGATAGGCAACCCATATACATTTTATTTTAACCTCTGCAAGATTAAGATTATATTTAGGATAATCTGAGCTATGTAAAAATCTCTCTAGACTCAGATCTCACACTTCACTGGGTGCTGCAAAACCAACAAGCCAACTGCAACTTCGCAAAGCCACCGAGCTCCCTTTAAAATGACTGGCTGCACTTTAGGACAAGCTCCTGGCATTTGCCCCGTGTTATTAAACCAGTTTCAATACACAGCCATGTCTATTTCCCAAGTGAGAAGGACAAAGCCATTGGTCTTTGCAGTCGTTTAGACACAGCTGTTCTCTAATACCATCACAATTTCCTATTTAGTATTAGCTCACAGTGAGATACTTCCTAGATATAAAATATTAGTAAAATAAAAGTATAAAGGTTAATTATCCTGACAACATTGACAATATTTTACTCCCACTGGGCTGGGAGACAGAAGCTTTATTAATTTCCTTGCTACCAAAAGATCTCAAATATACATGAAAGCAAGGCCTCCACAAGATCCTACTAATCACTGTTGAGTAGGCTTAGCCCTGGCTGACATACTAGTAGCAGCAGCTTTCTCAAAAACATCACTGATACAATATGTGTGCAAAGAAATCAACAAAGAGGGACGCCTGGGTGGCTCAGTTGGTTAAGCAGCTGCCTTCGGCTCAGGTCGTGATCCCAGTGTCCTGGGATCGAGTCCCACATCCGGCTCCTTGCTCTGCAGGGAGCCTGCTTCTCCCTCTGACTCTGCCTTCCACTCTGTCTGCCTATGCTCGCTCTCGCTTGCTCTCTCTCTGACAAATAAATAAATTAAAAAAAAAAAATCTTTAAATTAAGAAATCAACAAAGAAGAGTTTTACCTCAATTGGCTGTGGATCATTCAGGTGTGCACTGAGATTCATAAGGAGCTGGGGCATCCAGGTGGGAACATCGTAGGGACTAGAAAGAACACATGCACCAAGTCCTAGCACCCCAGCATGACGTTTGACCAACTCTGAAAAGCAAAAACAACAAAACCCCACCAATATATGTGCAAACATTTACAGGATTCTATTGCACATGTCACAGTGAAATAAAATTAGTTTTCGATAAAGCTGTTGTTGATATGTGAATTTCTGCATTTAAAATGCATCTGTGTGTACCCACACCAAAGGACATGATTTTCAGGCTGAACTAAAGACACAGCTGTCCTTCAATGACAGTGGAATTACATCTAAGTCAGAAATGCATAACACATTTGTTAGGATTTACACAATAACAGTTTCAACCAATTCATATCATATGCAAAAGTGCAATCCCTGATCTTAAAATAACCAATTAAAATCAGATCCCACTTTTCTGGATAGATCCACAGAATGGATAGATTCATGAGGTAAACATACTGTATATGAGGAATGTCTGTTTCTCAGAGCTGCAGTGTGTCTGTATTCTACAGAGTCTCCATTCTTTCTTTCTTTTCTTTTTTTTAAAGATTTAGCCTTTCTCTAGTGATAGAAACTACTGCTTTCAAATTCTCCTGTTTTTCATTAAAGTTGTATGTGTGTATTATATGTGTATACATGAAATATGGTGCCTAGGGAATTGAAGTTAATAAAAAAGGAATACAAAACAGAATTGTAAATAATGCCATTTGGGATAACAAAGGTCTAAAAATAAAACTATTTTCGGGGCGCCTGGGTGGTTCAGTGGGTTAAAGCCTCTGCCTTCGGCTCAGATCATGATCTCAGGGTCCTGGGATGGAGCCCCGCATCGGGCTCTCTGCGCAGCGGGGAGCCTGCTTCCTCCTCTCTGCCTGCCTGTCTGCCTACTTGTGATCTCTATCTGTCAAATAAATAAATAAAAATTAAAAAAAAATTAAAAAAAAAATAAAACTATTTTGATAGTTAAGTATTAAATTATTAAAAAACAGTTCTCAAGCAAAGCAACTAGAACATTCATTGTATTAGGTCATTATATGACTTAATTAAAACCCTTTTGTAATCAGCACTGAAGAGCTTCACATTCCAAGCACTTCCTGCAAATCCAGTAAGCTTCCTATTAAGAGTTGTTCTATATATTTTCCATTCTTCCTGTGACTATAGGTAGCAGTGGCAAGGTCAAATGGCTCTTTGCAACTGTTTGTTTATTATTATTTTTTAAAGATTTTATTTATTAATGAGAGAGAGCAGGAGCAGGTGGGAGGATTAGAGGTAGAGGGAGAGGGAGAAGCAGACTCCCCACTGAGCAGGGAGCCTGACGCCAGGCTCAATCCCGGGGCCCTGGGATCATGACCTGAGCGGACTGCAGACATGCAGTATTAGTGAACAGTACCCCCTCCAAACAAAAGAAAAGCTTGTTTTGTTTTCTTGGTATTTTCGTTGTGTATTTACACCTAAGCTATAAAATCTAAAAACAAGTATTTTATACTCTCCAAAATAACTCATTCTACACCCCTCTTTATATAAAGTGATTTCATGTGGGCAGGCAAACCTGATTCATTTCACAGGTGTATGCCGCAGCACACAGGTTTCTCTGTGCCTTCTGAGTTTTCCAGGTCTGGCCTGCTGTAGGCAAAGCTTATTGAAAGCAGTGGTAACTATTCCTAGGACCTAGTAAAGACCCAGGTACATACAAGTATTCAATAAATATTTGTTGAGTAAGCCTGGTTAATTCCCAAAAGGATGTGCATGCTTTATACCAGCACTGTTACCTGCAGAAGGAATTGTATCTCCTACGGAACCAGGGTCTCGCTTTCTTTTCTTCGGTAGTTTTGTTTTGCAAAGTTGCTCAAAATGAATCTGCATAGGGCTGTCCATGGTAAGGAAGTTACACTGTAATAGACCGCTTAAGGTGGTAGCAGCCATTTCTCGAACCTGTAGAGATAATCAATTCTTAATTTAGAGCAGAGATGCCAACCGTCAGGGGAATACTGGAAGCTGGGAGAGTGGTGGGAACGGGCTAGGGGACTTCCCCAGACTTCTGTGTGCAAACTGTGAATACTCTCATGCTGGTTCTTCTGGAGGATTCATCAGATTTTCAACAGGTCTGTGACCTCAAAATGGATGAAAGCCACTATATTAGGGCTGCACCAAGTAAATGTTTAACTATTTCATACAAAATTTAATTTCTCCATAAATTATTTTCCCACTGACCGGCAGCTGTCCTTCTCAGGGCTGGAACTGTAAGTGCAGTGCCAAAGCCTAGCATTAAAATGAATTTTTCCTGGACTCCACACCTCTTTTAACTGCTGCTGTCGTTTACGATGGGAACACAAATACAGAGCAATCTCTATAACTGGCATACTGGCATATGTTGTAGAGATTTATATCCAGTTTACTTCTTAGGAATTTCCCAGGTTGCTGTCAGACTACAAACAAGTTTACCGAAGTACCAAATGCAAAGTGGAACACAGTCCATTTCAAAATGGAATGGGAACTCAAGTTTTGGGAAAACAAAAAGACCCCAATAAAATGTTGTCATCTTATAGACATCACAAAATTGCTGCTAACCTTTCATAAAGATAGGCAATAATAATTTTGGGGGAAAAATCTCCGCCTAGCAATATCTACTCCCAGAACACAAGAAAGCTGGATTCCAAAATGAATAGCTCATTAGGGAGCTGGAAAAATTTCCATTCTCAGTTTCCTATGGATGCAATCTATTTTTAGTGCTCTCAAATAGAATATATAATTACTGGGAGTGCTCCACTACATAGAAAACCCAAACAATTAAAAAAGTACAAATTTCACAAAAATTTTAATTACATTTTCTTTACCTAAGGCCAATTTCAAAAGCTGTAACTTATTCCTTATTTATTATAACACACTTTTCTTGTATTATACTATATTGACTAAGAGATTTATGTTTTTGTACAAAATATCAATGTAACCTCACCACAAAGTTGCCTTATAATTTCCCTACCAAGGAAAATAAAAAGGGGCAAAAATTCTAACTTAACTAGATAATAGCATCTGTGGGTAGACTTTTATTCAGAGAACACAACGGTGTTTAAGAGTGGAGGGGGCGGGGCAGAGGACGAGGGAGAGAGAGAATCTCAAGCAGGCTTCACACCCAGCTCAGAGCCTGATGTGAGGCTCAATCTCACAACCCTGAGATGAAATCAAGAGTCAGATGCTTGACCAAATGAGTGACAGAGGTGTCCCTAGATTTTTATTCTCTTAAAACTGAAACTGCCAATACGCCCATTCCTATTAGTCCTTTAGAAATTGGTAAGATAAGTAAAATATTATCACCTGCAATTTCATATATAAGAAAATTTTGGTTTACAAACACTACTTTCCCAACTGCAAAGAGACACCAGAACAAGAACATACGCAGTGTTTGTTTCATTTGTAGGATAGGAAATCACCATTAGGGTATCAAAATGAGTAACACAGGTTAATGTTAAAATTAAAAAGTTACTTTTAATAATTTATGCTTTAAAAAACTCATCAACGCATACATACTTTTTAAAGGGGGGGGAACATGATGATTTCTCTAAATTAAATTTTGATTTGCTAGATCATAAATTTTACCTCTAGTTGTTCATCCTCCAAAAGACTTATAACCAGCCACCTGATGTCTTTAACTGCATCTTCATTGTTTAGGAAAATAAAGAGGTTATAGAATACCATGGTCTGGAGGTAGGTCAGCACTGTATATCTAGCATGCCAAGAACTGCTTCTTGCGGTCTGTGAATGAGAAGAAGTAGAAACACTGGGAAGAGTGCTGCCAAGAGCAGGAGGTGACAGACAGAAATGACACACAAATCCTATCATCTTCTCGGACACCACACCTCTACTTCACAGGCATGGTTAGAGCAAGCTCGTGTTACAGTTCCTTCTAAATAGAAGGTTGCACGAACAAGTTCAGGTACAGTTAGTTCTTCAGAATGGTTGGAAATAAAGGGTAAGGAACAGACAGACAAAAGTCAACCTCAGAGAAAATTATAATTCATACTCTGACTCCTCTAAGAGTTGCACACTATTTCCTTTCACTTCATAGCAGGTAGAGTAGTGGACTGAAAGCAATGACTGAGAACTGCTAAATTCCCCCATCACAGAAAAAACAAACAAACTGGGTTGTTAAAACACATTTTTCAGTGACAATTCAACTTAAAAATCTGAAGACCATGGAAACAGGTTCACTTTTTATGTAACACATGTATGTCCTGGGTAAAGGCTAAGCATATGGTATACTAAAAATGCAGCCAGGGGGGCGCCTGGGTGGCTCAGTGGGTTAAGCCGCTGCCTTCGGCTCAGGTTATGATCTCAGGGTCCTGGGATCGAGTCCCGCATCGGGCTCTCTGCTCGGCAGGGAGCCTGCTTCCTTCTCTCTCTCTCTCTGCCTGCCTCTCAGTGTACTTGTGATTTCTCTCTGTCAAATGAATAAATAAAATCTTTAAAAAAAAAAAAAAATGCAGCCAGAAAATATATAATCACTTAGGTCTTTTTTCCTTCTTTCTTTTTTAAACCAGAGATTGGGAAACAGGTGAATAAAATAAAGGGGAAATGGTTAAAGAGAATGACTACCCCTCTTCCCTCATAAGCACTTTGCACCTAAGATGCTTCAATAATTAGCTCTTTGTGTATGTAGGGAATTTGGGGGGTTGAATGATCTCCCCAAGCTCACAGAAGTTGGTGGCAGAGGCAGATACAGAATCTAGATCTGTTTCTTTGGTCAACAGATATCTTTTCTCAGACTAAAATAAAAGTCAAAATGAAAAATAAATTTCCAGTACTGTGTGCACTACAGCTGACTTTGTGAAATTCTCAGGGCAATGAAATTCTAGCCAAAACACAAAAATACCCATTAGACACTCTTACTTGTTTTAGCACCTGAAGTACCAAAGGCACTTGATGAGGGTAAAGCAAGCCCTGAGACATTAGCGATAAACATAACTTTGCATCTCTTTTCAGTTCGTCATAGCTATTGTCATTTTCCACTGGGGCAATCTAGAGAACAATAAAAGAAAGCAAACACACAATTGAAACAACAGCCAGTAAGTACAAAGGCATCCTTACATAAAATAAATCACATTTTTACTTTTAACAACTTCTATGGGAATTTTCAGATATGTACAAAACTAGAAAAAGGACAAGGAGTCCCCATGAATCCATTACCACATCTCCCAGCAAAATCCTCCCATTTCTTGCCCCCCATCCCCTAATTAAATTATTTGAAGCAAATCCCAGATGCATCTCACCCATGATTATCTTATTACGTATCTCTAAAAGATAAAGTCTCTTACTTTAAAAACCTGGAATGACATCAGCCATAAAAATTCATTGCGGTTAAGATAAAGAATATACAGTAGTGTTCAAACATCCCTCATTACTTTGTAAACTGGTTGTTTGAAATCTGGTTGAACGTGGTGATCTCACACTGCATTTGGTTCATGTGGCTTTTAAGTGTAAAAGGTTCTGTGAAAGATGTATTTAAAAGAAATCTCTAAACTCTCCCTACCCTTTAAAAAAAAAAAAAAAAAAAGGAGAGGGGGAGGGCCTGGCTACTTGGTTTTTTATTTTTTATTTTTTTATTATTATTTTTTTTATTTTTTAAAGATTTTATTTATTTATTTGTCAGAGAGAGAGCGAGCGGGAGCAAGCACAGGCAGACAGAGTGGAAGGCAGAGTCAGAGGGAGAAGCAGGCTCCCTGTGGAGCAAGGAGCCCCATGTGGGACTCGATCCCAGGACGCTGGGATCAAGACCTGAGCCGAAGGCAGCTGCTTAACCAACTGAGCCACCCAGGCGTCCCTGGCTACTTGGTTTTGTAGTGTCTTCTACGGTGGCCTTCCTTCTCTGACTGTATCCCTGTGGCAGCATTCATTGGCTCCAGTATGTCCTATAACTTAGCAATAGATCTAGAGCCTTGATTTTATTGAAGTCTAATTCTTTGAGCACAACGTTAAGTGGTGTGTACTTCCTTCACGTACGGTCAATTTTTTCTTTCTGTGATGAACCACTACAAAAAAAGGTTTGCAAAACGGTGACACTGATTTCTTCTTATTACATGGAACAGTTCATACAGAAAAGCCTTCTATCCCTCAGAGGGTTTCCTTCCTCTGATAGTGATTTCCTTCCTATCCTCCAAAAGTAAACAATGAATTATTAAAACAATGGTCATTATGAGCTAATGAATTTGAACAAAATTAATGGTTTTAGTCTTACTGGTGCTCGAAATGGCTCCTGATTTCTTTAACACAACTGTTGCATTCTTGGTTTCTGGTAGGGCAATATGAATTAGGTTTACCCTGTACATTTCTTGGTCCTAACCTGAAATCAACTTTTTCTCCATGGAGCCCAGGTTCTTCTAGCAGGAAATGATACCTTTCTAGAAACCGTCATCTGGGCACTACGAGCGCTGATCACTATTAAGCTGATTACTGGTTATGGGTTTTTTTGTGGCCAGAGCTAGGAAATAAGCCTATTTTAAAAAAAGATTTTATTTATTTATTTGATAAACAGAGATCACAAGTAGGCAGAGAGGCAGGCAGAGAGAGGGGGGGAGGCAGGCTCCCTGCTGAGCAGAGAGCCCGATGTGGGGCTTGATCCCAGGACCCCGGGATCATGACCTGAGCTGAAGGCAGAGGCTTTAACCCACTGAGCCAACCAGGCGCCCCTAAGCCCATTTTCTAAAGAAAAGCAGATCATGTGATCATACTGGTATTTTCAAATTTAGGATTACTGAGATTTTACTAAATAGCTGGATTTTTAAAAAAGATTTAGAGAGAACACACATGTATGCACAAGTAGGGGTAAGGGCAGAGGGCAGACTCTTCAAGCAGCCTCCCAAGATGAATTCGGAGCCCAGCACTGGCGATCCTACAACCCCACCAGCCATTACCCGGGCTGAAATCAAGCGGATCAACCGACTGAGCCACCCAGGCACCCCAAAAGCTGGATTTTTATATCCTATCACTCATGCTACAAATTTTGGTTCCTAATGTTAAAAAAGGAATAGGGCCAAAATGAAGTTACTTGCCCCCAACACTGCAAACTAAGACTTAACTGTAGTTTCAGTCATTATGGTTCTGAAAGAATGCAACTCCAACCAGTTAATTAGGAATTAACTGATTAGTAATAGTAAAGTATACCACATGGTAGACCCCTGCCTTGTCTGAAATAATCTTTTGTTTGACCTTTCTTGTCCCATCCCATTTCTGCCTTTAAAGACCTTCCATTTTGGGAGGCACCTGGGTGGCTCAGTTAAATGTCTGCCTCTGGCTCAGGTTGTGATCCCAGGGTTCTGGAATTGAGCCCTGTATTGGGCTCCCTGCTCAGTGGGGAAGTCTGCTTCTCCTTCTCCCTCTGCCCCTCCTCGCCCTGCTAATGCTCTTCCCCCACCCCCACTATATTTATATACACCTTCCATTTGGTACGGATCCCTGGAGTCCTTTCCATTTTTTACATGGTACTGCCTGATTCATGAATCACTGAACAAAGCCAGTAAGATCTTCGAATTTACTCTGATGAATTTTGGTTTTTTAACACTACTGACAATTATCATTTATTTGCTCTTTATTATTATATAATAGACATAATAGCTTTATTCCAATATTATGGGATACAGTCCCCATAGGCATGTGTGATTTTCTGTTTTAAAAAGTCAGTGCTTCAGGGGCGCCTGGGTGGCTCAGTGGGTTAAGCCACTGCCTTCGGCTCGGGTCATGATCTCAGGCTCCTGGGATCGAGTCCCGCATCGGGCTCTCTGCTCAGCAGGGAGCCTGCTTCCCTTCCTCTCTGCCTACTTTCTGGTTGTAAGGATGAATATATGAAGCACTGACTTTTTTTTTTAAGATTTTATTTATTTATTTGACAGAGAGAGATCACAAGTTGGCAGAGAAGCAGGCAGAGAAGGCAGGGGAAGCAGGCTCCCCGCTGAGCAGAGAGCCTGATGCAGGGCTCAATCCCAGGACCCCAAGACTACAACCTGAGCCAAAGGCAGAGGCTCAACCCACGGAGCTATCCAGGCGCCCCTCCTCTAAAACAGTCTAAATATATTTTCTTGTTTCTTTTTTAAAGTATAGTTTTAATATGGGAGGTCCCTGGGTGGCTCAGTAGGTTAAGCATCCAACTTTTGATTCCAGCTCAGGTTGATCTCAGGGTTGTGAATTCAAGCCCTGTGTTGGACTCCATGCTGAGAACAGAGCCTATTGAAAAACAAGCAACAGTGCCCTTGCCCCCAACCAAAGTTATAGTTTTAATATGGAAAGAAATTATTTTTCTCTTAAAACACTAAGGATTGTATCAACGAAGGCGAAATATTCAAAGCTTAGTATTACCAAATTTCTTTGCATACCCATAACCAATTGGAACTTAACTTTCCATTTACTTTTTTTTAAAAACCATGCCTTTAACTTTAACTATCCTTGTTTACCAAACATTAGCCAGGCTCCTCTGAACCCTCTTTTCATCCGGGCCTACTAAGTCCAGTTTTATCAAGAATCCTGACATCTGAGAGAATCTCTCTCACCTCTGTATCCGATCCAATTCCTCACCTCCACTTTTCGTACGTGATCAACATGGAATGCTTTTGGAAGAGTCCTGTCAAGTCAGTTTACCAAGAATCCCCTATACTTGATGTCTCTCCTATTAGTCATTCTACTTCGTACTAACACCTCCACACCATTCCGCTCATTGGCTAAATATCCCCAGCTGTCCTTGCTGTATTCAGTCTTGACACCTATCCAATAGTTCCAAACGAAGTCTTCCTCACAACTGACATGTGTGAGAATAATTTTTTCTTTAGCAACTAAACCTCTAAGCTCAATATACTAATTCACTGTGATTATCTGTACAAGTTTGATGGAAATACTATCTCTTAGTAGACTTATTGAAACAAGTATATGAGATTTCATCTCAAATCAATGGAGAAAAAATACTTCACAACATCACTTAAAAATAAAGAAAATTATAAAAATAGAACTCCTTTATAACACAATAGAAAACTTGAAAATACAGATAGCTGGCAAAAAATTACAAATAGCCAATGTATAAGGAGATATCCTCACTAAAGAAATACAATAATTTTTTTTTATTAAAGAACAGGAACCTTTATTTTTTTTTTAAGATTTTATTTATTTATTTGACAGAGCGAGATCATAAGTAGGCAGAGAAGCAGGCAGAGAGAGAGAGGAGGAAGCAGGCTCCCTGCCAGAGAGCCCGATACGGGACTGGATCCCAGGACCCTGAGATCATGACCTGAGCCAAAGGCAGAGGCTCAACCCACTGAGCCACCCAGGCGCCCGAAATACAATAATTTTTGTTTTATATTTTTATTTACTTATTTATCTATCATAAGGAAATGGTAAGCCCAGTGTGGGGCTTGAATTTACAACTCTGAGATTAAGGGTTGCATGCTCTACTGAGTGAGCCAGCTAAGCATCAGAAGAAGTATAGTAATCTTTAAAAAAAATTTTATTTAACAATCAAAGATTTAAGAAATGTCAGGGTTAATGGGAAAGAGATAACCTAAGGCTCTTTGGAGAGCAGTATCCACTAGAATTACAAATGCAAGCAGGTCTTTTACATGGTAATTTTATATACAGTATTTGCCCTACAAATATATGCATAGTTGCAAAAGACTATTAGTTTTTTCTTTTTTTTAAAGATTTTATTTATTTATTTGACAGACAGAGATCACAAGTAGGCAGAGAGGCAGGCAGAGAGAGAGGAGGAAGCAGGCTCCTTGCTGAGCAGAGAGCCCGATGCGGGACTCGATCCCAGGACCCTGGGATCATGACCTGAGCCGAAGGCAGAGGATTTAAACCACTGAGCCACCCAGGTGCCCCAAGACTATTAGTTTTTAACAGCCTAAATCTGGGAATAATCAGTGATTACCCATAGAAAATGGACTGAATAAATGATAATACAATGTAGTCACTAAAGAGGGAGAGGCAGTTATGTGAGAAGATGGTCATTATCAGATTCTAAAAAAAAAAAATCAGGGCTGCCTGGATGGCTCAGTGGGTTAAGCCTTGCCTTCAGCTCAGGTCATGATTCCAGGGTCCTGGGATTGAGCCCCGCATTGGGCCCTCTGTTCAGCGGGAAGCCTTCTTCCCCTTCTCTGTCTGCCTCTCTGCATACTTGTGATCTCTGTCAAATAAATGAATGAATAATCTTTAAAAAAAATTAAAAAAAAATCAACTTGTAGAATGAAACATTTCTTTATTTTTTATACAACCCGACATCTACACTAATGCAGCATATGGCACAGATGCACTCAGAAAGATATAAAAAAAAAGACACACACCAAAGAAATTGAAGATAAAAATTATTACAAATACTGAATAGCCCAAATCTCTAGGCAATGTACATGGAATTGTTTTGTCATTTAATTCACCCATAATAAAAATGAGGTGATTTCGAGTTGGCTAGTTGAACTCTAGTATAAAAAAAGAAGATATTCAGGGCACCTGGGTGGCTCAGTGGGTTAAAGCCTCTGCCTCCAGCTCAGGTCATGATCCCAGGGTGCTGGGATTGAGCCTGCTTCCCCATCTGTCTCTCTCTGCCTGCCTCTCTGCCTACTTGTGATCTCTGTCATTTAGTAAATAAAATCTTAAAAAAAAAAAAATAACAAAAAAAGAAAAGAAGATATTCATTTGCAGGCAGGCCTACCATTACCACCAGGAAAATTTAAGGTGAGTCACTCACCTGTTGAATCAGCAGTCTTTCTTCCTACCATTCATGAAAAAAATGTGCTTTATGAATGAAATTAGGGCATAATGTTCTCATGTTAAGAAGAGGTTAAAATGTTCTACTAAAACCAGCAAAATCCTGAAATCCAATAGGTAAACTTCACTGTAAGGAACAGCGTGTTCCAAAGCAGCAAATTAACCATTATTAATTACTAGCACAGGACAACAATTTGTTTGCGCTAGACTACTTTTATATGTCAGTAAAATCAAAATCTCTTAGGTATTTTTAAGTAAAATCAAAATCTCTTAGGTATTTTTAAGTTTTTATTGATTTGGTTAAGTGATCTCTACACCCCATAACCCTGAGATCAAGAGTTGCACTTCTAACTGAGCCAGCCCAGTGCCCCAAAATCTCGGAGATATTTTACTTTGCAGTGATTTTATCTATTAACAACATTACTGTTTGTGGAACGAAAACCTTTTCTGTTACAAAGCAAAGCTTCTAAGTTTGGAAAAGTACTTTCTTTAGTTCATCTCAAGGAATAACATCGGTATTTCTTGATCAGCAATTACTCTGTAGTCTAGTTTATCTGAATCTTACCAACTCACTTAAACTTTTTAATTTTCAACTTTTAATATTTTCTCAAAAGCATTACTTTTCTTCCCAGGTACAACTTTTTTTTTTTTTTTTTTTTTAAAGATTTTATTTATTTATTTGACAGAGATCACAAGTAGGCAGAGAGGCAGGTGGTGGGGGTGGGGAAGCAGGCTCCCTGCTGAGCAAAAAGCCCGATTCGGGGCTCGATCCCAAGACCCTGGGATCATGACCTGAGCTGAAAGCAGAGGCTTTAACCCACTGAGCCCCACAGATACAACTTTTAAAAGAATACATGTGTACACTGTCATAATGTTCCAATTACCACAGTAGTTACAGAAAAATTAAGATTCAGACAACCTTAAAGTATGGGAATGTTCAACTGGCATTAAGGAGGGTACATTATAGTCTCTTCATAAAAAGACAAGCTGTAATCCATCTATATGATATTCTTGAAATGACAATTATAGAGATGGAGAATAATCAGTGGTTGCCAGAGGATAGTGGTGCTGAGGGAGAGGAGGAAGGTTGACTATCATGGGATAACACAAAGTAATTTTGGTGATCATGGGAGTACTTCTATATCATAATTGTGTTGGTGGTTGTAGGAATCTATTTGTGTGATAGAATGACATAGAATTATATACATGTTGTACCGATTTTAATTTTCTGGTTTTGAAAATATAACTACTAGAGAAAAATAAATGAAGGGTACATGAGACTGCTCTGTAGTACCTTACAACTCCTGTGAAGCCTTTCTAATTCAAAATAAAAAGTTTGGGAAGGCGTCTGAGTGGCTCAGTGGGTTAAAGCCTCTGCCTCTGGCTCGGGTCATGATTCCATGATCCCAGATGGAATTGAGTCCCACATTAGGCTCTCTGCTCAGCGGGGAGCCTGCTTCCTCCTCTCTCTCTGCCTGCCTCTCTGCCTGCTTGTGATCTCTGTCAAATAAATAAATAAAAAATCTTAAAAAAAAAAAAGTTTGGGGAAAAAAGTCTATGCCAACAAAATCTAGAGGCTTTCTTCAGGTACTGCCTATTCTTATCTTTTGCTTTCTGGCCATACCACAGAGGAGACTGACATAGTGATTTGGGTTTTCCTTAAGAACTGAAGTAATAAGGGTGTTTTAATGTCTGTTTGTAGCATTTCCTTGCCAATATCCATCCCTCTTGCTGAAAACAGACATTGTGATTAACTTTTAGAAAATCATTCTTTTCTGTCATTCTGGTGGGTCGGTCAACGGAGGGATCATATTGTTGAGCCAAAGTGTATTTCTGGACATCTGAAATCTTGAAGAGAGAAATGCAAGGAGACGGCACCTGCTGAGGCTATTTAGATTCTGTTATCTGTGTCCCTAGGCAGCAAACTGCCTAGATACTTCTATGTAATCTAATTAATTTCCTCTTTCCACTGTCGCAGACATTTAGTTTTCAGTGCTTGCAATTAAATATCCTTAACTAATACTGTGATATAAAAAAAGGAGATCTTAGTCTTTCTTTTGCTTTGTTTTCACATAAATTTATTAATATTGGTACATCACAGTTAAGATTTAACTGACATTAAACTGTGTTAATCTGTACAAAATGCTGCTCTGTGTTAATCTGAACAAAAATTTAGTTAGCAAAAGAACACTCTACAGGGTTGTCCTCTCCTCTAATATATATTTTTTTAAGATGTCATTTCTTTATTTATTTGACTGTGAGAGAGGGAACAGAAGCAGGGGGAATGGGAGAGGGAGAAGCAGGCTTCCTGCTGAGCAGGGAGCCTCATGCAGGGCTCGATCCCACATGACCTGAGCCAAAGGCAGATGCTTAATGACCAAGCCACCCAGGTGTCCCTGCTTCCTCTATTTATTAAGAAAAGTAGTTTTTCTGCAGAAATCCTATCAATGGTATGTAATTCTGTACCAGCTGTAACAACATCTGTAAGTTTTTCTCTGAGTCTGACATATACAAACTACTATTCCACAGTAGTAACTTCTGATGAGCACTCAGGGAAGTTTGAAACTTATGATACAACACGTCCTTTTTTCCTCCTCCCTGATCACTGGCATCTGAACTCTTTACTATTCCAAATTAAAATGCAGTTAAAGACTAGTAACAAAAGCAATATGCAATAATTATAATATATATAAATATTTTATACTGTGCTATCTGCTTTACAGACATTATCTCACTTCATCCTTGCAAAAACTTGGTGAGGGACTCTTCGACTAGAAAAGGCAAATAAACTGCAACTTTCACTTTGATATAGATGTCAAGGTGGGGTTTTTTTTTTTTGAATTGATATAAAACTGCTTTTTATGTGATCGGATGTAATAACTTCATTTAGAATTTATGAAGCACCTCAAGTGTCAGAAACATATTTCTGATCTCATCTCCAACTATTTCTGAGTGCGTTCCACAGTTTAATAAGCAACAACTAGGGGCGCCTGGGTGGCTCAGTGGGTTAAGCCTCTGCCTTCGACTCAGGTCATGATCTCAGGGTCCTGGGATCAAGCCCGCTATCGGGCTCTCTGCTCATCGTGGAGCCTGCTTCCTCCTCTCTCTGACTGCCTCTCTGCCTACTTGTGATCTCTGTCTGTCAAATATATAAATAAAATCTTAAAAAAAAAAAAAAAGCAATAACTTGCTTTTAGACTCCTTTCTTTATTCTTACTCTACACAGCTGACTGCCTGGAAAGTAACTTTCATCTGTGCTATGGTGTCTTTGTACCCCACACCCCATTCACCATGATGATCTAAAGCAGATTCTCAAACTCACTATCTGTAGATCCAGGTGAAATGTTAGGCAGTGTGAAATGTCAGAAGCAATTCACACAATACAGCTTTCTAATGATTAAAGTTTTTATAAATTTCAAGTGGATTCAACACCTCTTTCTATCAACCTCACTCTCATATACCTGCTTTCTGTTTTTTTTTTTTTTAAAGATTTTATTTACTTATTTGACAGAGATCGCAGGTAGGCAGAGAGGCAGGCAGAGAGAAAGGAGGAAGCAGACTCCCTGCTGAGCAGAGAGCCCGATAGGGGGTTTGATCCCAGGACCCCGAGATCATGACCTGAGTCGAAGGCAGAGGCTTAACCCACTGAGCCACCCAGGTGTCCCTGTTTTTTTTTTTTTTTTTCCTTAAGATTTTATTTATTTATTTGTTAGAGAAAGAGAGAGCGCGAGCACGGGCAGACAGAGTAGTAGACAGAGGCAGAGAGAGAAGCAGGCTCTCCGCCGAGAAAGGAGCCCGATGTGGGACTCGATCCCAGGACGCTGGGATCATGACCTCAGCCGAAGGCAGCCGCCTAACCAACTGAGCCACCCAGGCGTCCCTCCCTGATTTTTTTTAAAAGATTTTATTTTTGGGATGCCTGGGTGGCTTTGGCTCAGGTCATGAGCCCAGTGTTCTGGGATCGAATCCCTCATGTTGGGCTACTTGCTCGGCGGGGAGCCTGCTTCTCCCTCTGCCTGCCACTCTGTCTGCCTGTGCTCTCTCTCTCTTTCTCTCTCTCTCACAAATAAATAAAATCTTAAAAAAAAAAAAAAGATTTTATTTTTAGGTAATCTCTAACTCACTCAAAAGGAAAGAAAAAATTAGGGGTGCCTGGCTGGCTTAGTCAAAAGGGTGTGTGACTCTTGATCTTGGGGGCATGAGCATGAATGGAAGAAGGGGATAAAACTCCAACTATACCAACACTCATTTCACACCACCCATTTATGGACATATGAGATCATGTTCCGTATCGACTGCATATGTGACAGTGGAAAAGTTTAAGTACCACTGCCCTAAAGACAAACCCTATCTGCCCCAAGGACCTACAAGTAACAAGGATCTATGTACACTAATAACTACTGCCTACTCTTATATCCTGAAAGATCCCAGAGGTACTGATGGGTATCAGGCCCTACCTAGCATTTCTAAAAGTATTTTAGTGGTGGATCCTTTGAATATTACCAGTAATCTTTTTTTTTTTTGAGAGAGAGCATGTGTGTGTGAAAAGCGGACACCCCTTCCCACTATGGGATCACGACCTGAGCCAAAGGTAAACGAGATCACAAGTAGGCAGAGAAGCAGGCAGAGAGAGAGGAGGAAGCAGGCTCCCTGCTCAGCAGAGAGCCTGATGCGGGGCTAGATCCCAGGACCTTGAGATCATGACCTGGGCTGAAGGCAGAGGCTTTAACCCACTGAGCCACCCAGGCGCCCCTCTTTTTGAGATTTCTTTAAGACATAGTATACTGTGGCAAATCCAAAGTTTAGCAGACGATTTGCTGGGACACAGGACCAAGGATGTTCCTCCCAAAATGATATCTGCACCCAACAGTAACTCTCAAGCAGCAGTGATGTTTGTGCCATTTGTTCCAAATGTGCCATAAGACCAGACCATTTTGCTAACCATAGCATGACTGCAAACTAGAACTGCGGCAACCAATATACTGATCTGTGACCTTAGTTTTATCAGCTTTATCACCTGCCTAGATGAGTAATTAGACTCACTCAGGCTACACCTTCCGTCAAATCAAATCATATGTCAGTGTCTTTGCAGGACTGACTGCCAGAAACAGGCTACTTCTGCAGGTGTTTGTTAAAAGCAGTTACAGTCCCATTTGACACCATAAATACAAATATTGTATGTATAAATATAATTCAGCTTTAGATTTCACATATACTTAATAAAACAAATCAGAAATAGCTGTATTAAAAAAATGTCACTATGGCTTTATTTTTTTAGCTGTCAATATTTTCCTTAACTATGCTTGGAAACTGGTTATCAGTATAACAATACTTTGTCTCTAAACTTTTCATATATCTGTTAAGATACTAGCCTTACCTAATACTGAAAAGACTATTTCAACAAATATTAAACTGCTATCACCTCATGATTCTCCAATGACTATTCTCCTTAGCGAACCAACCAAGTCACACAGAGTCTGAAAAACTATCCACTATCAGGTGATAAATATAAATTCCCTGTTAAGGTCAGATGGGTATGCATTCTTTTTTTCTTTCCAGGTTTGCATTTAAATTCCAGTTAGCTGGGGTGCCTGGGTGGCTCAGTCAGTAAGTGTCTGACTCCCTGCTCCACAGGAAACCTGCTTCTCCTTCTCCAACTTCACCTGCTTGTGTTCCCTCTCTTGCAGTCTTTCTGTCAAATAACTGAATAAAATCTTAAAACAAGTAAGTAAATTGCAGTTAGTTAACACAGGGAGGCACATTCTTAGTTTCAGCCATAAACTTACCTTAAAAAACAACGGTAGAAGCTGAAGTTGCTCTGTGACCGCTGTAGAGAAGGATCTTCCTGCACTAGCCATCAGCCATTTCAATACTAATTGAAAATAAACAGGTGGAATCAGTCTTGCTATACAGTTAGAGCACAAAATAGAGTAATATTATAGTGCTAGTGTCAGAGAGCCATTATGATAGCTCTGCTAACTAACTCTTCAATGTTAAGAAAGAGATCATGATGTTACTTCATAGATTTGACACTAAACAGCATTATGACAGGAACCACAATAAAGGGCATCAACCAACTAGGGTACTGAAGTCACTCAAAAAAATGAATCAACAAATTAACAGCCTACTAAATATCAACACCAACTATGAATTAACCTTAGTAATCCTAATGTAGCAAAAATGATAATTAAATTAAGCTGTTTATACTTAGAATGCTTGAAAAAATTTTAAATTTCTAACAGGACACCCCCAATAATCAAAACAATTTTGAAAAAGAACAAAGTTGGGGGACTCACAGTTCCTGATTTCAAAACTTACTATGAACTACAGTAATCCTAACAGTGTGGCACTGACATAAGAACAGACATACAGACCAATGCCGTACACTGGAGTCCAGAAATAAGCCCTCACACATATGGCCAAGTAATTTTCAGAAGACTGCCAAGACTACTCAATAAAGAAATAAGCCTTTTCAACAAATGGCGCTGGGAAACTGGACATGCTCGAGCAAAAAAATGAAGATGACCCTTAACTTACATTATATATAAAAATTAACTTAGGGAATTAAAGATCTAAACTTGTGAACTCAAAATGCGAAACTCTGGGATGCCTGGGTGGCTCAGTGGTTTAAGCCTCTGCCTTCCGTTTGGGTCATGATCTTAGGGTCGTGGGATCAGGCCCTGTATCAGGCTCTCTACTCTGCAGGGAGCCTGCTTCCCCTCTCTCTCTGATTGCCTCTCTGCCTACTTGTGATCTCTCTGTCAAATAAATAAATAAATAAAAATCTTTAGAAAAAGAAATAAATAAAAGTTTAAAACTCTTAGAAAAAAACTTAAGGGAAAAATTTTATGACGCTGGATTTGGCAATAATTTCTTGGATATTACATGAAAAGCAAAGGCAACAAAAGAAAAAATAAACTCGATTTCATCAAAATTAAAAACTTTTGTGCATCAAAGATACTATCAAGACAGTGAAAAAGACAACTCACCAAATAAGAAAATATTTGCACACCATTTATTAGACAAGGGGCTGATATCCAGAATACAAAAAGAACTGTAACTCAAAAACAACACTAAAACCTAACTCAAAAATTGGCAGGGATGTGAAGAGACAATTCTCGAAAGAAGATTAGGAAAAGAAAAAAAAAAGGCAAATAAATGAAAAAATGTTTAACCACTAATCACACTAATCATTAGGGAAATGCAAATCAAAACCACAGATACCCTCTTCACACTCATTTGGATAGTTTTAAGTCATAAAAACAGAAAAAAAGGTATTGGCAGGAGTATGAAAAAATGGCAACCTTCTTGTACTACTGGTGGGAAGGTAAAATGGGGCAGCTACTGAGGAAAATAGTTTGGTGGCTTTTAAAAAAGTTAAATGTAGAATTACCGCATGGTGCAGCAATTCTATTTCCAATAGCCCACAGAAGTGAAAACAGGGGACTCAAAACGTAACGTCTACATCACTGCTCACAGCAGCTGAGAGGCAGAAACGACCTAAATGTCCATCAACAGATAAATGGATAAATACTGAAAACACAATGCAAAGTTAAAACGTCCCAACTTAAAAGGACAAATGTATGATCCCACTTATACGAAATACTTAAAATTGGCAAATTCTGAAGCTAGGTAGAATGGTGGCTGCAGGGGCGAGGGAAGTGTAGAACAAGGTCATTACAGATCTTCAGTGTTGCAATTTGAAGAGTGCTGGAGATGTACGATGGTGACGGTTGTACAATGTGAATGTATTTAATGTCACCCAACTATAAACTCTGTGTTATGTGCATGTTACCACAATAAAAAAACAGGAACAAAACATACCAAAGGATAATCTAAATAAATGTCTATTTTTTTTTGTTTTCCCCTGGTAATAAATGTCTGTTTTTAAGCAAGCTTCTATTAATTTTAGCCACTCACTAGTTTTTAAGAGTTTAATGCCCTGAGTTCGTTCATCTTCTTCACCAATTCCATTTTCTTCCATAACATGGTTCTGAATTTCTTCATCTACCTCCATAAGGGGTTTCAATCTCTCTAGAATTCGAGCAGTAAACTCAGGGACTCGTGGGGATGCTGTTGGCGCAGTGTTTGGCAAAGAAACATCAATCATAAATATGTAGGTCAGCACGCTGTAAAATGAAATACACACAGGAGTGAGAAGAGATGCCATGTTATCAATAAAACTAAGGTTCAAAAGCAATGACCCAACCAAAGTAAATATTTGAACAATGACTCCTAGAGAGAGTCTCTTGGGCTGTGCCCGTAATTCGGAGACATTGAGAACCGGCCAAATGTGCACCTCTGGCTCGTGAGCTCACTGCTGTCCTGTTTTACATTAAAGCCTCATGGACTAGTGTCCCAAACACAATATAAAACAAAATTTGAAGATGAGGATTCACGAAACCCAATAGTAACATAACCAGTATGTACTACTAAATATTAAAATTTAATATAAAAGAACTCAAGAACTGTACCATACCACAGGGAAAAGAATACCTACCTCCCTATTCTTTCCCTGACATTTTTGTAAACCTGGGTGAGTTTGGGTTCCAAGTACTTCAGTAGTCTGTGCAACAGCTCAGGTACTCTCCACTCTTGCTGGGCAAGGCCACCTTGCAGTACATAGAGTCGACTAGAATGAAAGCACAGCAAAGTTAGAGCCCTTCCCTGACTTTACATATGGCAGTGTAGACTAATGGAGTCTGTATTCCACTTAAAGCTGCTACATTTTGAGCCCCGCATCGGGCTCTTTGCTCGGAAAGGAGACTGCTTCCCCCTTTCTCTCTGCCCAGTTGTGATCTCTCTCTCTTTCTGTCAAATAAATAAATAAAATCTTTAATAAAAAACAACTGCTACATTTTCTCACCCAATAAATATTAAAACTGACAATTCAAAACAGCACCTTTATGAAGATCTTATTTTTACTGCATCATTTTCGCTGTATTCTCATTCTCTCCATTCCCATACAATCAATCAAGAGAAATACTGACTTGAGAATACTCATTGATTTCAAAGCATCAGAAACTTCTCCACTATTTCATAGCAACACTAACTTATTATTGTTGTTAACAGGATTACCTAGATTCCTTTCTCTAGCCTACTAATTCTTTCCGGCTCTTTTTATCCCAGCAAGAAAGTCTTTCCTTGAATGGCTTACTGGTTTTTTCCTAATAAGGAAGAGTGAAAAGTACTGTCATGGTATAAATAAAGCTGCTCCAAGAGGAAGAAGGTTAAATCTAAATTAAGTTTGACTTGCTCAGGTTGTCTCTATTTCTACTGCTTCCCCACTGAGAAATAACTCTACTTAGTATCATAAAATATACTGAATTGGATCACTCTTCTCTCAGAAGAAAATAGTTACATTATCAGGCCTTTAGGAGTGTAGACAATTCACTTCTATTTACACATCAAGAGCAAAGCTGTTATTTTTTGTTGCAAAATCTTTCCTTAACCTTTTTTTTTTTTTTTTAAAGATTTTATTTATTTATTTGAGAGAGAGAAATCACAGGTAGATGGAGAGGCAGGCAGAGAGAGAGGGAAGCAGGCTCCCTGCTGAGCAGAGAGCCCGATGCGGGACTCGATCCCAGGACCCCGAGATCATGACCCGAGCCGAAGGCAGCGGCTTAACCCACTGAGCCACCCAGGCGCCCTTTCCTTAACCTTCTAAGTTTTCTTTTTATTTACCATGCATCTACAAAGGATCCTCCTTCACCACTCAGTGGTGATTCTAACAGCAACTCAAAAAGCCAGTGAAGTTTCCGGGGATCTCTGCTTTCCTGTGTTGAAAATACAAAATAACAATTAAAACAGGGGTCCTATAATTCTGTATATAAATCAGATCCTGTTATTTTAGTACTATAAATAAATATAAGCAAAAAAACCCTCGTACTTTAGTCAAATCCAAGTTTTACAGTTCATATGAGAAAGGTAGATAGTAAGAAACTTTGTTAGCTAAATGGATTATCTTTAAATCAAAGTATACAAGCTATCGACACATTTAGTGTAGAAAGTAACACCTATCTTATATCATCTGGCTTTTACTATATGTAGGTTACATTTCCAGATACATACATGATTTGCCATTTAATCTAAGAATGCATTATCATGACAGAGAAGATGTAATAATCACTTAAGAGGTACCACTCAAGGCTTATTTGAAAGGCTGAACAGAACCAACTTCAATTCTATAAGATGACAAAACTATGAAGAAAATTGCTATGAAGAAGAGAAGACTCAAGAGTATAATGAGATTTCACATATTTTGAGAAAGGGTATGAAACAGTTTAAGTAGATGAGTAAACACAAAAAGAAACAGAACTTACACAGGATGTTGCTATACAAGTTCCCCAGTCGTTGTAAGTTTCTACCGTAATGTTGGACAGTGCTGTTCTAAGCAGTGGGCAAAGAAGCTCCCAAAGCTTCTCCACCTACTCAAAACAAAATATATGGGGAAAAGTTAACGATGCTCACATTTTTCTTCAACTGCCTTTCCCTGGGAATACACACATATAAACACACAACCCGATACTTACTCAAATTACTTCTTAGAACACCCAAATAATCCAGGAAAATAACTTCACCATATTATCATCATACCCACATATAAAAGTGAATTTTTTTCCCAAAAAATTATTCAGAAGAGAGGAGACACCATAAATGGTGACTTACAAAATCTCACACTACTGAAAAAAAATTTGAAAATGCTGTAATAAAGTACACTGGAGTAAAAAAAAAAACCCTCATTTTGTAAGTTTCACATGCTTATCGAGGTCACTTGAGTCCTAATATAGGAAGCAATGACTTTTTAATACAATTTAGTATTAGCCTGAAGCATAATCTTCAAATTCCAAGTTCTGCAGTCAAATGCTCTACCACTGAGCTATACCCACCAAATTCCAAGTTTTGGATTACTATAAACAGCCTTTTAAAAAAGTGATCACTTATACAGAGATGTGAATCTATGTGTATAGATGCTTCTCCCAGTTTATTGAGAATACAAATCATCTTGAGATTTTATTAAGATTAATAAAATGCAGATTCTGATTCATTTGATCAAGGTGGGACCTGAGATCCTATTTTTCTAACAAGCTCCCAAGCAATGCCCATGCTGGAGGTCCATGGACTGCACTTTAGTCAAAAGGACTTATAGGGTTGCCTGGGTGGCTCAGTGGGTTAAAGCCTCTGCCTTCGGCTCAGGTCACAGTCTCAGGGTCCTGGGATCGAGCCCCTCATCGGGCTCTCTGCTCGGCGGGGAGCCTGCTTCCTCCTCTCTCCCTGCCTGCCTCTCTGCCTACTTGTGATTTCTCTCTGTCAAATAAATAAATAAAATCTCTAAAAAAAAATTAAAAAAAAAAAACAAAAGGACTTATAGAGGACAAATGAGGAGGGAGGGCTTGGGATAAAATTTCCAGTGGTAGCACCAGGCGTTGAGGAGGAGAAGGGAAAAAGGGAGAGGAGAGAGAAAGGGAGGAGAGCAGAAAAGCTGTATCTTAAACAATAAAGAAAGGAGAGGTATTCTGGAAAAGAGCTAACTAAAAAATGACAGAGACTAGATGACAAGGATATGTGTAACTTGTTTAAACCAAACTGTTCATGTTATGTGAGGGAAGAAAAAGGTAATATTACACATCAACAAATACTTTAATCTAATAGGTGATTTGAATATGTATAACTAGGGACGCCTGGGTGGCTCAGTGGGTTAAGACTGCCTTCCACTCAGGTCATGAGCCCAGCATGCTGGGATTGAGCCCCATTTCGGGTTCCCTGTTCAATGGAAAGCCTGCTTCTCCTCCCACTCCCCCTGCTTGTATTCCCTCTCTCACTGTGTGTCTCTCTGTCACATAAATAAGTAAAATCTTAAAAAAAAAAATACATATAACTCAATTAATGTATTGAAAGTGTTCATAGTCCAAAAAGAATGTGTAACTAAGTCTGCCAAAACTAGTGTCTGTGTCTTTTCTTTGAGGAAATGGTGGCCTACCTTGTACTTTGGCATTCTGGGTATTTTTAGTCCAGTTATTTTCAATCTAGTGCATTTTGCTAAGAAACTAACCTTAGGGTAGGTGTGTTAAAACTAAGTTTTACAATTAAGAGGGATACTTAAAAAAAAAAAAAAGGATGTCAAACTCAAACTATCTGTGAGACAAAATGAGTCATGTAGATGAACAAGGAGGCAAAGAGAAAGATTTAATGAGAAGCCAGAGAGTGACTCAGGAAGGGAGAAGCCAATGCACAGCATGCTAGTCAACTGACAGACACAGGGCAATAATGAGGACCAGTTCCAGGATCTTCCCACCGATCAAGAGAAAATGAAATCTTTTCTTAGGGTTCTTCCCCTAATGTTGGCAAATAATTCAAATTTTGAAAGATACTGAATGTTGACTATGCATTAGTCTGTGACCGACACTCAAAAGCAGTATGTAATTTGAACATTTCCTATTTCAAGTATTAATATTTACTGTGTTGGGAATTGCTACATAAATGGGTATTACAGCTTTAACAGGGAACGTGCTGTACAAATACATCACCTTTTCAAACGTCCAATGCTTAGAACCTCTGATTAAACCAGCTATAATTTCTGCAACACATCGCTGGGTGCTTTCATGTGAATCTGCAACCAAACGTTCTAAATGGGGCTTCAGAATTGGCAGAAACGCATCATCGAAATTTCTGAATATGCCCTATATACACACATATAAAAAAGAAAGTTCTTCAGTACTCAAATTACTATCATCTCCATTATAATTCTAAAATGCTTGTGTTCATTTACATTACTACTGTGCTCACAAAACCCCAAGAGTTCTACACTTTAGAAATGCTTTAACATTGTCTGTAAGTTAAAATAAAAATACTGTTTTATCACAGTAAAATATAATCAATGAAATCACAATTAATAATCTTTCTGACCTTAAAATTTCACACACCTCAAAAAACTCAAATGCATAGTCTTGTTGGATTTTCTTCTATTGCTAATTATAAATATTAAGAGGTAAATATGAAAAAGCTTCTTTTACTTGGAGTGCCTGGGTGGTGTAGTGGGTTAAGCCTCTGCCTTTGGCTCAGGTCATGATCTCAGGGTCCTGGGATCAAGCACTGGGCTCTCTGCTCAGCAGGGAGCCTGCTTCCCCTCTCTCCCTGACTGCCTCTCTGCCTACTTGTGATCTCTCTACCTGTGTCAAAAAAGTAAATAAAATCTTAAAAAAAAAAAAAAAAGCTTCTTTTTCTTAAAAACTCCTAGATCTTAAGCTAAGATCAATCTGATTGGCATAACTTTCACAGCCATTTTAGATGGAGACAACAGATAACCAAACATAAACTTTGACTTTAAAACTTATGCACCAACAAACTGATAGTAAGCTTTATGAAGAGGAATATTAAATAACATATTTACCTTAAAGAGGCAAAAACGGCGAGGATTAAACTTATCTTTTCCTTTTCTGTCTTCTAAAGATAGAAAAGTAATTAACTGTTCAACAAATTTAGGATCAGAAAAATGATCAAATATAATCTGTTCAGCCTATAAAGTTAAAAAAAAAACATTCAGGGTTTAAGATCTATTTAAAAACATGATTCTGAAACATCAAAATTCAACTGTGAAGTTTTGATTATCAACATTAGGCTGTTACAAGAATTTTTACTTCTCATAGAGGCTTTTGACAACCAAAATTTCTCCTAAAAATGCTAAATCCATAACAGTTAAAAGTTTTCCTTCAGATCTTCAAGTTTGAATTCCCTTTCTCAAACTGAATTAAAACCCACAAACAGTCTGCTTGAAGATGGTACATAATGACAGTACCATTGTGCCATCTGGTGTATAACTGAGGAAAATATTTTAAACTGTAAACCTCAACAAATTATTTCTATATTTATAAAACATCAAAAGTTAAAAGGTAAACTTTATTGAATTAGAAAATAAGTGCTAGGGATACCTGGCTGGTTCAGTCAGTACAGCATTTGATTTTTGATCTCAGGGTCATGAGTTCAAGGCCCACATACAGCATAGAGCTTACTTTAAAGTTAATACACACATAAATAAAATAAAAAGCTATGTTACTAAGTTTACTGAGAAGACACTAAAAGTCCTTAATTTTTAAAATGGTAAAGAAATAAACTTTATTGACAACTAAGGAGTTTTGACTTAAATCTTCAAACATCTGTTTACTGAGTGCTCATCATTTATATGCAATAAAAAACTAAAAGCCAACAGCAGCAACAAGCAACAAAACCCAATCTCTGCCCTCAAGAAGCTTGTTACCATACAGAATGCATATGAGAAACATGTTAATCACTATATAATGCAGGACCCAGGAAAAGTGGGCCAGTACATGAGCAATCTTAAAAACAAAGACTTGTGCCAACTGGACCAAACAGAATTCAGGGGATGGGCAGATAAATGGGGTGGAGAAAGGGAGTACACATTTACCAGTATTTACCCCAGTGCTATCCTGAAATACACTGACTGGGGGAAAAAACCATGAACTCCGTTTGAAATAAATCAGAGGCCAAAAGTAAGATGCATGTGAACCATGATTAAGTGTTTACAGATAGCGAAAATGGAATGCTTACCTCTGTCAAATCCTCCCTGCTTCTGCCAAGCTTAGGCTGCTCTTCCACACCAGCGTAAACAACCATATTCCTACAAAGAGTTTATATTTGTAATATATATAGAAAAAAAAAAACAAAACACAGGAGAGCTTCATGGAGAAAGCATTAGAAGGCACTTTTAATGAATTCTAATTAGATGCTGTGTCCTAGTGACGTAAGTGATTGGAGTCAACAGTGAGACAAGCAAGCATTTCTCTGGGCTGATGTAGGCACAGGTAATACTGATAGGTAAGCGTATAATTTAGAGCAGCTATTCACAAACTCCTTAAATGTGTAATGGTGGAAATAAGAAGTCTAAGGGTTTCAGTAGAAATACAAAGAATGAGGTAAGACTGAGGTGTAGCCCTGGTAGGAACAGAAGAAAAAGAGGAAGAAGAAGAAGAAAAAAGCTAGAGTTTGTGTGTTTTTGGTGGCAGGGTCCTCCACATCTGCTTTGAGTGTCCCTGAACCTCTCCACAAATCCAAAATGATAAAACAAATTACATCAAAGATAAGCTATTTAATAGGAAGGTTTGGGCAATTTGCAACTTACTGAGGCCAGGTGTAATATCCCCAGTGAGTTTTTTCCACAAAGCAGCTTGACTCCCATTCTTTTTTGGTTCTTGGTATACTTTTGCTATCATAATGCAACCAACGATTATCAGGCCTATCCCCAGCAAGAATTTGGGTAGGTTTAGAATATCCACCTTAAGGAAAAGACAATTACATTTGATAAACTTAAAAATATGCATGCAATAATTGCTCTCAACTTTCAATCAATAGTACTGGTTTGACTTTGTCTTTATAACAAGTTAATCAAAATCTGTTCAAGGCAAGACCGCATATGTATGATTTCTTTTGAGCTATTTAAGAATACCAGCCACTGCTGAGATTGCCATCTAGAAAAGAAACACGAAAAGTACATGTGTCAACAATGTAAAATTCTTGAATGGGATAATTATTTGGGGCAAAAAACAAAATCAAGTATGATCCACACATTATTCCTTTCACCAAAATTAAAAAGATTAATTTTGTTAAAACTCTTAAGATTTGAATTAACTTCAGGCTTTTAAAGAGCTCAAAGAACTCCCATATATTCTTAACCCAGAAGCCCCAAACTTTAACATTTTAATATGTACTTTGACATTCTTTCTACATAATGTACATTTTTTGGGAACCATTAAACATTCATTTAATATGGGAACTACAAATGTGTCCCAGTGAGGATAAAGCAGGATTAGGGGCACGTGAGTGGCTCAGTTGGTTAAGCATCTGACTCTTGATTTTGGCTCAGGTCACGATCTCAGGGTTGTGAGACCAACAGAGCCTGGGATGCAGTTCTGCACCAGGTGTGGAGCCTGCTTGAGATTCCCCTCTCTAAAAAGGCAAATAAGATTAGTGGTAGGGCATATAATGAAAGGCTTTCCCACATTTTGTTAACACCATTTTATAGTGTTCCCAAATAAAAATTGTGTTTCATAGCTATACTCCCCTCCCAAAGGGAGTATGAGGTGGGGGTGGACTGAAAATAGCTGTTTGAGTATCACAGAAGTTATCAGAGATAAAAAATGTGGAAGCCGGAGGAATAAAAATGACACCCCCCCAATCAAGTTAGTTCATTATTTTTTCTGACCACTATTCTGATTAGATTACTATTCAGAAAATCTGATAACACAATAAGGTATAAAGAAGAAAATTAACCTTGCCTCTAAACCTACACCCAGAGAGAAACACTTAACATACTGATGTATTAATGATAAAGGTCTCTGGTAATTATTGTGAATTTTAAGTCTCTGCAAGTCAGTCTGATTAATAACTACTGTAATTGCTTGGTTGGTAAGATAAGTAGAAGACATGTTTGTGGAGAGTGTGCAAAAGGTACATATATTATAAAGACACAGTCCCTCTTTTTAATTTATATTTTTAGTAATCTCTACACCTAATGTGGAGTTTGAACACACACCTGCAAGACCAAGAGTTGCGTGCTCTTCCTACTAAGCCAGTCAGGTGTCTCAGAGTTCATCTAGTTGTATAAATACTTGTTATCACTAGTTTTCACTGAGTCAATTATTTTTCCTCATAATATTCATGCTTTGTGTGCTGAGATCTTTCTGTACTTCTAAACTTGTATAGAAAAATATTGGAGCTCCAGAACTATAAATTTATACATTTCAAAGAAGCTTTCCAAGTTTGACTGAGAAGCATAGTAATCACATTTGGTAGTACTTACTCATTTCATAGGGGCTGATGGTCAACTTTTTGTGGGTTCTTTTGAGTTGTTTAAGAATACCAGCCACTGCCGAGATTGCCATCTAGAAAAGAATCACATAAAGTACATATGTCAACAACGTAAAATTCTTGAATGGCTGTTGCCTGCCTTGAACAAAGCAGAAGCTGGATTCTACTTCTTTTAAAAGCAGATTAACTACCTCACCTGTTGACATTTGTCGGCATAGCCATGTGAGTGCTAAATCTAATTTGGAACAAGTCATTTCAAGTTCTTACTTTCATCCAAGCTAGTCTGCCTAGAAACTTTGATCCTTTATTCTGCTCATTCTTCAAATCTCAGCCTAGAATCTTAAAGGTCTTTCTCTAATGCACCAGGCTAGGTCAGCCCCATCTTGCACCCCACCTCTAATACTTTGTGAATAAAACCCAAAAGTTGTATCCTCACGTATCTTTCCCTTCCTGTAATACTTCATAGCTGTCATTAATTTTTCAAAGTCAGGATTTCCCATGAATCTATAAACTTGCTCCCTGCTGTATCCCCAGTGTTGAAATGCACAGTGCCTGAACATGTCCTCATATACCGGTTGCTGAATTATTATTATCTCTGAACCAACAAGTGATAGATTCTGAATCAACACACTTCAAGGCACTTATTAAATGTATCCTCTGAAAACTTTAAAGGCTTCAGGTGGGTAAAAATTCTTGAACTCAAGACTGTAGGTACAATAAAGTATCTACCTTTCGAACTACAATTGCATCATGGTTGAGATTCTCAACAAAAAAACGTATGGCACGAAGAGGTAGCACTCGGTCATCTCTCAAAAGTAGAGACAAAAGCCCAATGCCTATATGTTCGAATTTCCAAGGCCTGAAAAGAGGAGGGAGAAAAAAAAAAATCACAAAACATATCACTCATAAAACAACTTTTAGAAGAAAACTGTATTTGAAATATTATAAGTTTTCTAAGAATTAATATAGGTTTACTGATGAGCACCACTCTTACCATTGGCCCAAAAGTTTACCTCTCATTCTTCTCAACTCGTGAATCAGACAATAATTTTTTGAGATACAGCCATTCATGGCTTTCAGGTATTTAAGTAAGTATTTAAGGTAAAAGCTTTGAGAACTTTTAAAAACTTGCACTTACAGATTTCTCTGCTCCACACCATCTAATAAAGTGTTTACCAAATTTTCATAGTTCCTTAAAAAAAAAAACAACAGACAATAAAAACAAACACTTTAGGTGAGGTATTGTTTTAATACAGTAGTTAAGATGATCACCAAATAATGTAATAGAAATTCAAATTCTAGTCAAATTCACTCCCCTCTTAATGCATCATCACCAGACTATAAAAGGCCTGGTGAGAACCAAGCCAGAGTGAGAGCAGACTGGTGAAGAGAGATGTGAGAAAAAGAACATGAAGGGCAGAGAGAAAACAAAAAAACTGCTAGGTACACTGAGCACCTCAACTGGCCCCAAGCAGAGGCTCCCTAGCTTGATTTTGTTTATGCCTTATGAATATGCTTATTATTTTTTTCCTAACATGTCTATAGAAGTAATCAACTTAAGACCACTTCTAACTAATTGAGTACTACTCACAGATTAAATCTGTGATTTAATCTAGATTAACTAGATTAATTAACCTAGACATGTTAGGAAAAAACCAGTAAGTATATTCACAAGGCAAAGAGAAAAGCAAGCTAGGAAGGCTCCTGCTTGAGCGCTATCACTGAAGCATGGAATTGCTTGGGTTCCAAAAACCTAAAACCAGTTGTTGTTGTCAGTCTTCTTTTTTTTTTCAAGATTTTATTTATTTATTTGAGAAGAGAGACACATACACAGGGAACAGAGAGAGCACACGCGCAGGGTGCTAAGGGCAGAGGGAAAGGAAGAAGCAGACTCCCCGCTGAGCAGTGAGTCTCACTAGGAGCTCGATCCCTGCACCCTGGGATCATGGCTTGAGCTGACAGCAGATTTTTAACTAACTGAGCCAGGTGCCCCTAAAACCAGTTTTGTTAAGACAAGTTTTAAGATGGGAGTATTCCACTTTTGTAGCTGAAAGTGACAATCCAGGACCTTCACAATAATGATCTCCTAACATTTTGTATTTTTTCAGAATCAACGTGTAAATTTCACGAGGTAAATATGGCACATCTATATCTCAGAGATATTCAAAACCTGTTACCCATAATGCTATCTATCTTGAGAAGCAGGCATCCATAATTACCTTAGTGCATCAGCATTCTTTTCTTGTTGGCGTTTAAGTCCTTCTTTAATTTCTTCTGCACTAAGCATTGTCTGGTTGGAGGAGGGGTTTTTTGATTGTTGAAGTAATTCTGCTATTTCAACACAGGACTTTGGAATCTTACAAAAAAAGAAAAGAGAGGACACAAAATGAAGTACTGACACATGCCAGAACATGGAGAAATCTTTACAACGTTATGTTGCGTGAAAGGAGCCAGATATAAAGACCACTTATTACGTGATTCCATGTATATGAAATGTCCATAATAGGCAAATTCACAGATAAGGGAAATAGATTCGTGGTCTCCAGGGTCTCGGAATGCTGGGGGAATGGGAGTCACTGTCCCCAGTACAGGCTTTCTTTCCGAGCTACGGTTGCAGAGTCCAGGGCATATACTATTGTGAATATACAATATACTATTGTGTTATGTAAGGGTGAAATTTTTGTCAAGTGAATTATGAGCTCATTAAAAAAAAAACCTTTAGTTAAAAACATTAAAAAAATTTTTTTTTTTTTAAAGTAATCTTTACACCCAATATGGGGCTCAAACTCACAACCTTAAGTTCAAGAGTCACATGCTCTCAGCCAGGCTCCCCACCAAAAACCTTAAAAAAAAATTTTTTTATTCACTTATGTAAGAGAGTGAGCGAGCAAGCATGATAGAGACAGAATCTGAGTGGGGGTGGGGGAGAGTACAGAGGGAGAGAGAAAAGCAGACTCCCCACTAAGCAGGGAGCCCAGCGTGAGGCTCAATCCCAGGACCAAAACCTGGGCAAAGGAAGACACTTAACAGAATGTGCCACCCAGGCACCCCCCAAAAATCTTTTTTAAAGAAAGCATAATCTGGGGGTGCCTGGGTGGCTCAGTGGGTTAAGCCTCTGCTTTCGGCTCAGGTCATGATCCCAGGGTCCTGGGATCAAGTCCCACATCGGACTCTCTGCTCAGCAGGGAGCCTGCTTCCCCCTCTCTCTCTTCCTGCCTCTCTGCCTACTTGTGGTCTCTGTCAAATAAATAAATAAAATCTTTAAAAAAAAGAAAGAAAGAAAGGAAGAAAGCATAATCTGGGGCACCTGTCAGGCTAGCCAAAAAGCATGTGACTCTTGATCTTGGTTGGGGTTGGGAGTTTGAGCCCCACTTTGGATGTAGAGATTACTTAATAAAAATCTAAAAACAAACAAACAAAAGCATTATCTAATGACATTTGTAAATAGCAGGACTGTGTTTTATAGAAAAGGAATATATTTAAAGCAGTGATTTTAAAACCAAAGGATGGGTGTCAAACACAATTACCATAGAGAGGAGGGCAATTCACTCACACCACCACCACTTTCATCCATCCTGTTGTGACCGATGTGGACATACACATCTGCCACATTTCCCCAAACAAGGATCACTGACACAGGTATTCTTCACTTTCTCATTTGTCGAATCATCCAATTTTAATTTTTGTCACTATAAATTATGAGCCTTATGGTCAAACTTTTATGACTTTGGCTAGTAAGACTGACCTCCTAAAATATAATCAACTCTTTGAAAAATGAGGCCATGGATATATAGATAATCATGGTAAATGCAACACTGTAATAGCCCTTTGTTGCTTCTTAGTAGAAAACAACCCAGCTCTCTCTGGCCATGCTCCAAATTCAGTGATTACTAAAGTACAAATATTAAACAGAAAGCTAATACTAATTTCCACTAAAATTTGAATTAAAAAAAAAAAATGGTTTTGCTCACTGAGAAATCCAAGCCAATTGTTTCATACTGCCGATGAATCTTTTCTGCAAGATCATCAAACAGTCTCACGATTGATGGCTTTTCCAGGGACATCGCTTTGCTAAGTCCAGAAGAAACAATTGCTGGCCACGTCTGTACAATACAGTCCCAGTCATGAAGGTTTGCCAAACATACACCACTGTGATTTCCAAGGAGACAATACAAGGCACCCTGCAGGTAAAAATAATTAATGTAGGAGATAAGAGCCACTGTATTATTATAGCCAATTCACTTACATCTTTTTACATGTACTAAACACAGATTCTTTAAGTGCTTGATACTGGTTAGTAAAATAGGCTCACACATTTAACAGGTTACTTTCAGAAACTTGAACTTGATATTTACTGTCATCCAGTAATATTTGCCCTTAGTGATCTAATGAAGAGTTAGCTCAAAGAGCAGCTATGAATACAATAATATAGAAATTTAAGGCTGTTGTTTTTAAGGATACAGCTTCCATTCCAATTCTCTTCTACTACAATTGTTAATACAAAGGCCACAAACATTTGCCACTTTTAGCATCTTAGGGGCATCTGCGATAATTTCTAAAATCTGATTGTGTTCTTAAGTTTTCCTTAAACTAGCTAACTTAACTACACTGTATGCTTTTTACTCATAAAGGCTCAATTAATCAGAACGACACCCCATTTTAATGAAAAGAGCTATTATGTTATTTTTTAAACATTCACCATAACTCAATTCTGATCTGGCTTATTACCCACTGTGTGCTCTACTCCTATTTACAGGTTCTCATAAGATCACTGGTAACTTCGATTTTACTAACCTAACAGACGTTTTTAATTTTGATCTTACTTGTCCATTTAAACCATTCCCAACATGGTCAACAACATACTACCCTAAGAGTCAGACATTCCACAACACTCTTGAATTATACATCTACATTGGAGGCCAGCAAATTTTTTCTATAAAGGGTCAAATAGTAAATAGTTGGCCATATGGTCTCTGTTCCAACTCCTTATCAACGATCTTGTAGCATGAAAGCAGCCATAGACCAAGTACAGAAAGGAATGGACATGGCTGTGTTCTGACACAACTTCATTTACTAAAGCAAGCAACCGAGTCCAAGCTATAGTTTTACCGGTCTTATGAGACAGCTTCCAAGAACATGTTTAGTTGTCATCTTAACTCTCTCCAGAAATCAAGTGATACTGCTAAGTCTCCTTTCTTTCAGGGAATGATCTCTCCTTGGCTTCTGTTAACTCCTCATATCTTGATATCTTTCTGATCTTTCCCTACTTGGTTACTTCTTCATGGGGTCCTAATGGAGTTTTCTCAACACTTGCCTCCTGGTCCTCTTTCTCCTCTTACTCTCCTCCTAGGCTCTCTTACCAGTGCCCAAAGATTTCAGTTATCATCAATACACACTGAAATGGTGTGCTGAGTGAAATGGTATCTAACTACCTACTTGACATCCTCTCTTAGTTTATAGGAAATACTTCATATATTACTTACCCAAACAAATTCATCATCTATTCTCCCTTTTCTCTCCCTCTGATGTACCCAATAACCAGCTGTACAATCCAGAACCTTAATAATTTTGATACCTCCTTTTTTCAGTTCCTTCATACTCAACCACCAAATCTCATCAATTCTCCCTCCTAAATCACTTTCAATCAATCCACTTCTATCTGATAGTAAAAGCATTATGTTTCACCTATACTCTCCTACACCCCTGTGAGATATACTGTTTTCCTTATCTTATTCATCTCCTTCCTTCTCTGCTCTACTCATACAAGCTCTCATTCAGTTTTTTTTTTTAAACAGAGAGAGATCATAAGTAGGCAGAGAGGCAGGCAGAGAGAGAAGGGAAGCAGGCTCCCTGCTGGGCAGAGAGCCCGATGTGGGGGCTCGATCCCAGGACCCTGAGATCATGACCTGAGCCAAAGGCAGAGGCTTAACCCACTGAGCCACCCAGGCGCCCCCACAAGCTCTCATTCAGTTGCTCAAACTTCTACATTTCTCCCTGTCTCAGGCCCTCCAACATGCTGTTCACATTACTCTAAACCTTTTGGTCCTGCAGCCCCCCCCACTCCTACAGGCCAGCTAGGCTCTTTATCCACTGGTGCTCAACTCAAACTGCAGCCTACATTTTCTCCCCATCATAACGTCAATCATAAACATAGGAAGAGTGAATAATAGGGAGGAAAAAAGACTATGTTTAAAGGTGTAGGACAGTGATGTCTTCAATTTGTTTTGAAATACCTAAAAAAATGATATGGATGTAGATAAATACATCCAAATGTATTTATTTGTATGTACAAATATATTAAAATATTAAATACAGAATCTGAGTGGTAGACATATTGATATTTACTGTATAAGTCTTTCAACTGTGTATCTGAAAATTTTCATAATTAGAAAAACAAAACAAAACAAAAGACCCAACAAAGAACCCTATACCTTGAATTGCTGTTGTGTGACATCTTGTCTATCAGGCCGTAAGAACTCCAAAACCAAGGGAATGATATCTCTGCAACAGAAGTTATACGCACCCAAGGCAGCAAAAAATGTTTGCTGAGCCTTATTTCTGACCTGAAGAAAGTATTATTAACAAAGAACTTTTATTATATAGTAGACAACAAAAAGTTTCTAAAGAAATTACCAAAAATAAATAAATGATTATCTTTTTACCAAAAGGAAAAGCATATTACCACCAACTACATCCATGGTTTAGATTACAGAAGTTCAAATATTTTTGATAAAGGAGAGACTGAACAGAACTGATATGCATTTGTCCTGTAACATAATCAGCAGACTATTTAGCTTTCTATTCTAAATAACGTTTGACGAGAAGAGTTAGATTTTCTCTTGTATTTATGCAAAGAAAATCAAAGACTTTCTAAAACACAGAACTTTTACCTTTTCAATGCAAACCGTAAGTAGAGCCCGTATGTTTTGAACCCAAACAAAAGATTCAGTATAAGATTATAACCCATGAACTAAATTGTAATGAATAATAACCAAAAATAGTAAAAGTAACCCCCTGTACGTATTTCAAACCTTTTAGGTGAAATCTTTGAGTTAGAGACTGTGTCCTAACTTAACATTATTTATTAAAGACAGAATAATTGGCTATTCATGAATTTTGCTTTCCCAGTTCTCTGTGCTTAAAGAGATCGTCTCTTGGTCCTTTGCTTCCTTAAAGGATGGACCCCATAATTCATATGGTAGCAGGTTGCTGAAACCCAACCATAACATCTAGAAAGAATCATACAGCCTTCACAGACTGGCTTTCACAATATGATCTGATTAAGTTGTAGCAACACTGCACTTGTGCTATCTATCAACTCTGCATTTTTAAAAAAAGATTTTATTTATTTATTTGACAGAGAGAGAGAGACAAAGAGAGAGGGAACACAAGCAGGGGGGTGAACAGAGGGAGAAGCAGGCTTCCTGCCGAGCAGGGAGCCTGATGCGGGCTCCATTCCAGGACCCTGGGATCATGACCAAAGGCAGCCCTTTAATGACTGAGCAACCAAGGTGCCCCTATCATCTTTACATTAAAAAAAAACAAACTTGAGGGACACCTGGGTGGTTCAGTTGGTTAAGCAGCTGCCTTCGGCTCAGGTCATGATCCCAGCGTCCTGGGATCGAGTCCCACATCAGGCTCCTTGCTCAGCAGGGAGCCTGCTTCTCCCTCAGCCTCTGCCTGCCATTCTGTCTGCCTGTGCTCGCTCTCTCTCCCTCTCTCTCTGATAAATAAATAAAATCTTAAAAAAAAAAAAAACCAAACTTGAGAAGGAACAAAAACCAGTAAAAATAAACATTGTTTTTAAATGACTACTAAAATTAGCTTGAAAATATGTGTAATTTGACGGGGCGCCTGGGTGGCTCAGTGGGTTAAAGCCTCTGCTTTCGGCTCAGGTCATGATCCCAGGGTCCTGGGATCGAGCCCCGCATCGGGCTCTCTGCTCAGCAGGGACCCTGCTTCCTCCTCTCTCTCTGCCTGCCTCTCTGCCTACTTGTGATCTCTGTCTGTCAAATAAATAAATAAAATCTTAAAAAAAAAAAAAAAAGAAAATATGTGTAATTTGAAAAGTGCATTCTATGCCAATAAATAATAATAATAATAATCACTATTATTATTATTATTTTAAGTAGATTCCATGCAAAGCTTGAACTCATGACTCCAAGATCAAGACCTGAGGTGAAATCAAGAGTTGGACGCTCAACCAAATGAGCCACCCAGGCACCCCTCCAATAAATTATTTAAACTTCCTTGTATTTGAAATGGGGCTATTTAGATTGCATTGTAGTAAAACGGGGAAGTGGAGCTGGGGAGGGGTGCAGAGGGGATGTGACTTACCTGACTGTATGAACTTGTAGATAAACGAAGAAGATCTCGGATCATATCTTGATGTACCCGTTTGTATTCACAACCCTCAACAGTCAGTGTTCGTAGCTACAAAAAGAAAACAAGGTAAAAATCAAATCTCTAAGTTTTTACTGAAAAGTTCATTTAACTATGATGTAACACAAATAATTACATATTCATCTGGAAAACTGTCATTTAAAAAAGTCATCATGATTTTAAAGAGATTTACCTCATGCTGTAACATGACTCTGTCAATCAGTAGGGCTCTGATATGTTGTTTTTTCCCATGGAGCTAAAAAACAAAGTAGAAAACAAAGACACTCAACATTGTTCCTAATTGACCGCACCCATGGGTTCCCCTGAATCCTTACTGACAAATTTTTACTGAACTGTAGAGGTTCACACTGGACTGGTGAGTACTGGTGGTATTTCATTTATTCTAAAGTGAAGAGGCTTACGTTAAAAGATACTATTTCATTTAATTTTATGGCAAATAGTAGAAGTAGCCCTTTAAAGAGCTCAACCAACACTGTGTTTTCCTCTGGTAATTTACCAATGGATCTATGCACGGGAGAGGAACTGAGCTGGTCCTTTTTCAGTCAAATACCAAAAGTACAAAAAGAGACAACTAAGAAAATTGCTTGACTCTGTTATATTTATAAATAGCCTTTCCAGGTAACTGTGTATGTTTACTGTAGAATATATACCTTTTACTTTTCTAAAAATTATCTTTAATGGTCTCGCCTTCCACCTAATCTTCTACCCGGTTACTGAAGGCAGATACCTGGAACTGAGACTGCTCCTCTTTCACACCTTTATCTCACTAGCCATCAAGTCTCTACAAAATCTTCTTTTTCAAAACATCTTATTTCCATCCCAACACCGGTGACTTGATTCAGGTTGTGTTTTTCCATCTAGACTATTGTGATAGTTTAACTACCCTCCCCTGCTTCCAGTCTCAAACTCCTACTGCTGTTTTCTTCCTCAGCGGTGACAGAGCTTTTCAAAAGTCACTGAATATTCAATAAGCCAATATTCATATCAGATATACTTCAGAACCTGTAATGACTCCTCTATGCTGAATATAAAACTGAAGAACTTTCTGGGGATAAAAAAAAAAACAACCTGTGGGCGTCTGGCTGGCTCTTGATCTTAGGGTCATTGAGTTCCAGCCCCACATGGGGTTAGAGATTCCTTAAATAAACAAATGAACTTTAAAAAAAAAAAAAAAACTATAAATGACCCAGTTGTCACCTGCTGTTTCTGCCCAATAGCCACTGTTCCCTGCCATGTTTGTATGTCTCCCTGCCCTTTTACCTGCCATTCCCTTTAAAATATGCAGTGACCCTTCCTAAACTGACTCAGCTTCCAAAAGCTTCCTAAAGAACACTTGCTATCAACATCAAATGGCTGGCATAAGTATTCTTCTTCGATGCTCCTGAGAATACTATACTCCATAGAGGTACCAACGTCTCTTGGACACAAAGATAACGTTAAGAGATAATTTTTCAAGATCTCCATAGAGTGAGATGCTTTAAATCCACACGCGTGGACAACTCTTCCTATCTTTTATTCCCCCAAGTTCTTAGGCGGCAGCCTGCCACTTTACCACACTCCAAATTCCCAATGAGAGTTCAGACACTGTCCTGGAATGGAAACTCACAGAAGAGTTTGTAGGAGTAAACATTTTCCCAGCATTCTTTTGATTATACCGTGATATAATATTTGAAAATCTATTTTACTTACAGGGAAACTTCCTCTGTATGCTGAATAATCCTTAAATCAAATGACTATTTCAGTACTAAACACATTTAAAAAAATTAATTCAGAGTTTTTTAGGTGAAAATACTGACCCGGTTTTCCATTGATTTCTTTACTAGGTTAAAGCTTTTCCAACGGGAGTCAAATTCATGTTTGTGAGATCCTTGGAACTGCAAGAGGTCTCCAATAATCTGTTTCAAAGAATATCAAATTATATATTTACAAGCCATCATGTCAAAACTAGTCACATTAATAATCATGTAACTATTAAAGGACAATTGTACCTTTATGATAAGAAACAAAGACTTAGTATCATCTTCTGAATTGTTAAGTATGTGGTCTACAATAGAAAAAAATGGATTTTGGTTAAAATACTAAATACTTTGAGTTACTACAGGACTCTAGATAGTTAAGAATCTCTTAGTTAAGGGAAAAAAAGCTGCTCTATTTAGAATTTAAACAAAGTTGAGTAAAAGCACATATGCTATAAAATTCCCAAATATTTATTAGTAAAAATAAGTTAAATCATATATGTACTCACTAAGAAGTTTCCTTATGACCCTAGCAATTGCTTCTCGGTGGTTCTCTCTGGATAGATCTATTTTTTTAAAAAAGAGAAAAGGCATTTTAGACACACTGAATGCTCCCAGCTGTTGAAGCTTACTTACATCAACAGTTTATATATAAATAAACCATGTAGGGGCACCTGGGTGGCTCAGTCATTAAACGTCTGCCTTCAGCTCAGGGTCCTGGGATCCAGCCCCATATTAGGCTCCCTGCTCGGTGGGAAGCCTGCTTCTCCCTCTCCCACTCCCCCTGCTTGTGTTCCCTCTCTCACTGTGTCTCTCTTTCCGAAATAAATAAATAAAATCTTAAAAAAAAAAGAAAAAGAATATATCATGTATCCAGGAAAAAACCAAGTAGGTCTGCCTTAATCATAGCTGGATTAGTTTCCAGGTATGATAGAGTAATTTTTAAAACCTTCACATTTACAAAGACCTGCTTATAAAACTTTCTTGGCAGGCAAGGAAGAGGGAGAAAAAAAAAACTTTGCCAAAATTTCAAAGGTTCTATTCACTAATTAGAGATCTTAAGTGCACAGGATTCTTTAATTGGTTATGGGTGACCCAAACAAGCCAACAAAAGTTATACCTTAGCAATTTATCTATGCAGTTAATTCTACTGTTAATCCAACAATAAGGAAATATACTAAGTTTCTATTAATGTTAGATTCAGAACATTAAGTTAACACAATGTTTTACATATTTATATGAAATTTAATTCACTATGACAGGAAGACACAAAGATAAAGGTTATAATATTTTCACATTCACATCAAGTATAATGTGTCAGTTCTAAAACAATTCTAAACATAAATGAACATGATGATATATGAAAATCTGTCTCTGTACACAGAAAGCATCCAAATATTAATTTACCTGATCCAATTTCTATCTTTTCTTGGCTATTCTTTTTTTTTTTTTTTTTTTTAATTTATTTGACACACACACAAAGAGAAATCACAAGTAGGCAGAGAGGCAGGCAGAAAGAGAGGGGGAAGGAGGCTCTCTGCGGAGCAGAGAGCCCGACGTGGGACTCGATCCCAGGACCCTGAGATCAGGACCTGAGCTGAAGGCAGAGGCTTAACCCACTGAGCCACCCAGGCACCTTTTATATTCTTTATATAAATAACTTTCCGATTTCTCCAAGGAAAGCAAAGATAGCTATGGTGTATTAATTAATATTCATTTTATATATGAAAAAGAGACTAGGGAAATTCTAACTACATATTACTTACTCCATTTTAACTCTTTTTAAAAAAGTTACTTAAATTCAAAAAATTATTCAAATTCATTAGTAAACTTATTTAAATTCATTATTTAAATTCATAATATATAGTATATTATTAGTTTCAGAGGTGAAGTTCAGTAATTCACCAGCTGTATATAACACCCAGTGCTCATTAGACCCGGTGCCCTTCTTAACGTCCATCACTCAATTACTCCATCCCCCCATCACCCACCCTCCTCTAATAGCCCTCTTTGTTCCCTATAATTAAGAGTCTCTTATAGTTTGTTTCCCTTTCTGATGTTGTTTTATTTTGTTTTTCCCTCCCTTCCCCATAATCCTCTGCTTTGTTTCTTAAATTCCACTTATGAGTGAAATCATATAATTCCTCTCTTGAGTCGTTTTGCTTAGCGTAATACCCTCTCGTTCCATCCACATCATTGCAAATGGCAGGACTCCATTATTTTGTGGCTGAGTAATATTCCAGTGTGTGTCTTCCTTATTCATTCATCTGATGGACATCTTGACTCCTTCCCCATTTTGGTTATCATGGACATTGCTGCTCTACACACTGGGGTGCAGGTGCCCCTTCAGATCACTACATTTGTATCTTCGGGGTAAATACCTAGTAGTACAATTGCTGGGTCGTATATTCAACTTTTTTTTTTTTTAAGATTTTATCTATTTACTTGACAGAGAGAGACAAAGCGAGAGAAGGAACACAAGCAGGGCGAGTTCGAGAGGGAGAAGCAGGCTTCCCACCGAGCAGGGAGCCTGATGTGGGGCACGATCCCAGGACTCTGGGATGCTTAATGACTGAGCCACCCAGGTGCACCCCCCCTTTTTAAAGATTTTATTTATTTATTTGACAAACAGAGATCACAAGTAGTCAGAGAGGCAGGCAGAGAGAGAGGAGGAAGCAGGCTCCCTGCTGAGCAGAGAGCCCAATGCAGAGCTCGATCCCAGGACCCTGGGATCATGACCTGAGCTGAAGGCAGAGGCTTTAACCCACTTAGACACCCAGGTGCCCCAGGAGCCCCTAATTTTAACTTTTTGAAGAATCATACTGTTTTCCAGAGTGGCTGTATTAACTTTTTAAAATTCCTTATTTTAAATTCAATTTAGTTGATATATACTATATCATTAGTTACCGGAGTAGAATTTAATGACTCAGGAGCCTGTGGGGCTGTGGGTTAGGCCTTTGCCTTTGGCTCAGGTGGTGATCTCCGGACCTGGGATAGAACACCCATCGGGCTCTCTGCTCAGTGGGGAGCCTGCTTCTCCCTCTCTCTCTGCCTCTGCCCACCTCTCTACCTACTTGTGATCTCTCTAATAAAAAACATCTTAAAAAAAAAATTTTAGTGACTCATCAGTTGTATATCACATCCAGCACTCATATAATGAAATGCCCTCCTTAATGCCCATCACCCAATTACCCCTTCTCCCCACCTCCCACCCCTCCAGCAACCCTCAGTTTGTTTCCTGGAGTTCAGGGTCTCTTATGATTTGCCTCCCTCTCTTATTTTCATCTTATTTTATTTTATTTTCCCTTCCCCTATGTTAATCTATTTTGTTTCTTAAATTCCATGTATGAGTGAAATCATATGGTATTTATCTTTTTCTGACCATTTTAACCCTTATAGAGTAACTGACAAAAACTGTCCATATAAGATTTACTCAGATTATAATTTACATACCATATTCAAGTCCAGTATACAACTTTGTCTCTTCCAAGGACACCATACTTGGTACCCTGTATAAAAACAAGAGTGCTTGCATTTATTAATAATATCAAAAAGAAAGATTAAAGGGAAGTGTCATTGCTAGAATGTTTAAATCAAAACAAAGATGATGTTCTTTTAACAAACAGATTTCTCATCTTCAGTACTTCAACTCCCTACTCTGTCCTTCTGAAGATTAATGTTATGTTTCAGTAAGGACAGTATTGTTCATCTTAAAGAAAATGTTAATTAAATTTAATGACTTTATGGGGGAAAATTCACCAGCCAAATAAACATAATAATGATGTTCAATATTCAAGTGTAAAAGCTTAAATCTGATGATAAATTCTTATACACATTTATACAAAGAAAAGTCAGTTTTATAATGGTATAATAAAGGTTAAAACTGGACACCAAAAACTCAAGTCAAATTTTATTATAAAATACATAGCAGACAAACTTCTTTAAATAATCATTACCTCTCCTCTAAAAGCCACCCAAACTGATCTCTCCTAACACCTACAGTTAAAATGCCATTACTTTCTTTTGAATATGATCAGATATAAAAACACTGCATTTTCTAATTAAAGATCTGCCACAAAGAATTATATTAACAGAAACAGACCCAGCTAGTTAAACTCATTAAACAACTAAAAGTCACTTTTAAGGTATGTAAGAACAGATTTTACTAGGGAATACGAACCTTTATATCTGAAATCTAAATTTTCTTCAATGAAAAATATAATTTTCAACATTTCAAGATACAATATCAATTCAACAACTTTTCTAAGAGGAAGAACATAGGCATAAATGCCAAGGAAACATGGGGTAAGCTTACCTAACACAAAGCTAATTAGTTATAAAAAATTTTTTTATAGTGACTGGTTACTACTCATCACTCATGAACTACATAGCACTTGTAATGAAGAGAAAACTATTTTTTAAATCAACATACCCCCATTTATATTATATTTTCTTAAGTTGAATTGAGCAAGTTATCTCTATCTTAATATTTGGTAGATATGAATTCTTGGATTTCTCTAAATGGGTAATAATATTAAGATTACTAAACTGCCAATTATTTAACTATGTTCCTCACCATAATCTAGGACCTAGGATGGCAACGATACTGTCTCGTGTTTCAAACCAAGCCTACAGAGTATAAACAAAGAATGGTTATATTTTATAATATAAAATACTGATTTGCTTTTCAGATACTTTGAAGTTCAAATTCAAATTCATAAAATTTGGTTTTCATTCTATAAAACTTCAGCCTTTGGCAACATCTTGCAAACTTGAGCATTCCGTAGAACTGTGTATGATTAATTAATATATAAGTATCCAGAATCTAGTCAGTTAAAAATAAAATCAGATTCCTTTACAATGAACTTCAAGGAGTCTAACATCTCTACTGAAATTAGATTTCGCCACCAAAGAGGAAAAGACTGTGCTCAAACAGTAACAAGCATAAAGCATAAGATTTTAACCCCCACCCACTCATCCTTCCTTCCCTATATAGCACAGGAAAAGGCTTGCCATGAGCTATCACATGAGAGTTGATGTCTCCTCACTGCGGCTGTAAACATCAGTAGTTGTGTGAAGAATGCTATTGTACCTTACCCAGTTTGTACCTAGTACCAAAAAATATTGAACCAAGCATGCATTTTAATTAGTCACAAAACTATTCTTACAAACAACATAAAAAAACAACCACTACATTAAGCTATTTTGAATTTTTACTGGGTATGTGTGTGTGTGTATACCCATATAAAACCCTAACTATCCAACAAAAAAAGACTATCAGCTGGGAATTTGAAATGTTTTGCTTCTATGCCTTTCTGACTCTAGTAATACCAGTATTATTAATACTGTAATCACATTTAAAAAAGTGAATCTCATCTAAGAGCCTTGATACTTATTTTTAAAATTCATGTCATTCTGGATTGTTTCCCTACTTAGAAAATCTGAAAATTATCACTGATTTACAAGTGTTTCAAAATATCTCAACCAATATGGGATTCTGAAGTATTAAGAAGTACATTTAAATAAACTCAGCTTTGGCTTTCCTTTTGAAATGTGAACTAAAACACACCTTTCATACCTCAAGTGTACAAAAGGCATCTGGTTAGACATATATTCCAGCTTTATTTGTTCTTATCCATCACAAAGTCCTTTTATATTTATTTGTCTAAGACTCAGTTTTAATAGATCACTTCTTCTCTAACAATTTAATTAAACTCTCATTGGACTGACAAGTTTTACACTAAACGTTTCTCAACAAACTTAAATACATATACTAAATAATTTTCTCTAGGCTTTAGAATAATTTTCTAAAAGAAATCTGTATCCATTACCCGAGTAAGACTTTATGATTGTATCTCTTTGTGGCCACACTAAGTACATGTGTGCTGCCCTATACTTTTATACTTAAAACTGCTTAGTGTCACTTTTAGTTATGCACAGAATCTTAACTGAACATATTTAAAGTGCCCTCAACATTTACAGATGTGAGTTCTGATTTAAAGCTAGAGTAGCCATATGTAGAATTTAAATCAAATACCATCACTGCCCCCACTATAACTGAAATTCATTTTTCTCATTCCCTGGTGCATTTTACAAACAGTAATAATTTGACATCAGGAACTAAATAAAATTCTAACAATTCCTACACAACATATTTAATTATTTATACAAAAGCAAAGTTAAATCAGCTTCAAAGCACTAGACAGCACCAGGCCACCTAATTTATAACAATATGTGTTCAATATTTGTGCCACCAAAAAAAAAAAAAAGAAAAGAAAAGAAAAGAAAAGAAAAAAAGCCCTAGACGTTTGACAGCTATGTTATTTATACCACTAGATGGCGATCTTCTCCAGATTTGATTAGAGCGGAACTATGAAAATAATCACTGGGAGAGAAAGGACAGTGAAAAAGGAAGAAATGACTAATAACACAAAAGCAAAATATACAATGCAAATCCAATATGCAAACGAAGGCTAGTGAACTGTCATGAAACTAGTGTAATCAATACTTCTTGTCTACAGCTGGAAGAACAGCCTATACTTCCCAATAACCAACCACCCGCCCCCAGAAGAAAGCAAACATAAAAGGTATAAAATCAAGCCACTAATACTAACAGATTTTGTTTTCCAATCAAGGTTACAAGTGTTTTCACAAGAAACAATTGACCTATTTCTGTGTTCTGTTATCCAATTCAATCCTAGGCAACAATAATAGCTATAAACACAAATGAAAAACTGGCTCTTGCTCTACCATGTGAACAAAAGGTTGCTAGGTTTAAAATTAACTCTGAGCATAAGAACTATTTCCATGTCTGACACACAAGCTTTAAAAAATCAATGAAAACAGTCAGAAGGTGAAATAAGGAGAAAACAGGGTTACTCACCGTGGAGTAGTAACTGTTTCCTTTTCTGTGTGCAGCTCCCCCAGCAGAGCTGGGTAGTTTCCTGGAGGTGCCAAGAGAGGTTAGCTAGCCCTGCCCCTCATCGCAGAACAACACATCCTTTCACATATTAATGAAATGGTCTCAACTCTTAGACCTTAACTATGAAGTTTTCTTTGCTTCAGAAGTTAGTATAAGCTGAGATCCTAAGAATGATTTTAACTAAGAATGGCCTGACAGATCTATCAGAGGAAAGGGGCACAAAGTAAAGAAGAAATATCGGAGATGAAAAATGATGACTCCTCTACCTTGAGTAACCCTGTTTTTATAGATGTTAGTTTTTTGCATCTTGTGATAGCTGGTTAGACCTAAAAGATTATAAAGAGTGGACTGCAAAAGGAGAAATTAATGACGATTTCAGGATTAAAGGCAAGTGTCCAAAATTCCTGTACAACCCTGAAAAGACATAATCCAACTTCCACATCTATAAAGGTAGAACTAGGAGTGTAAACTATATCACACATATTTCTATTAAGTCATTAACTAAAGGTTCCAACAGCAAAACAGAGAGGTTCCATTTTAAGATTAATTCAGCAACCTTGGTATCTGACAAAACTGCCAAAAAGTCAAATTGTACTGAAGAAATTTACACTTAATTACCCTCAAGGGACCCTAGTTTACCCATCCTCTGAAACAGTAAAATTTATAATATATACAACAAGATATTTAGTAATCCTATATTGCCAAAGGCCAAAAAAATACAATGAAAATACCATGAGGTTCATCATTATTTTCTACTTACGACAATCAACTCATCTAAGTTTTTATATTTTGTCAGTCTCTAATACAATGCACAGAAAATTGGTTTGCACATTTAGTAGCCATTTACCTGAACAATGGGATTCTAAGACTATGCCATATACTCTACTAGGAACTAAATTAGATTTTCTTACAGGAAAACTCAGAACTGAACCAAGTTTCCAGTTTCTCATTATTGCAATTTTCTAGAGGACAAATGCTACTAATACATGTGCAAGGCAAAGTTAATAATGAAAGATCTGACCCCAAAAATTAAGCAGCTAGAATGTTTTTACCTAACTGAGATTTATATATAAGAAAAATATAAGACTAATTGTAAAGAAAACTGAGTTGCTACGTGCTTCCAAAAACCGGTCTGGTATTTCAGAAAATACGTACTATCCCACAATACCACAGCCAAATTGTTATTGACAAGAGTGACTTCCTCAGGCACCTCAGGCATTACACTAATTAGTGAACTTGTCACAAGTATGTTTCCTTTTCTCCCCCACCTGGTATATTTTACTCTATTTCTTATTGGGACCTGCTGCTAATAATCTCCAAGAATTATGCTACAGATATTCTTTCTTCACACTAAGATGTATGATATATTATCACAGAACAGTGGCATCACTGATTGAAATCATTTGATTAGTTTTGCCTTTTTTTTTAAAAGTTCTATTTATTTAAGTAAACTCTATACCCATGTGGGGCTTAAATTCACGACACCAAGGATCAAGAGTCGCATGCTCCTCTGACTAAACCAGCCAAGAACCCCTGATTAGCATTTTCAAATCAATTTACATTTAGAAATCTTAGCAATTATAGACCTAAATTAAAATAAGCATTTCTGAATTTAATTTAAAAAGCTAACTTTATTTTACGATACTTTAGTAAGAACTAATTTGCTACCTGTAAAAAAAGTTGAGATTTACATAAAGAAAATATAAAAATAAGTTAAGATTTCAGATCAAGGAGGTATCAGTTAGAAACTGGTTTTAAAGGAAAGGATTCTGGTAAGAATTATTCAAAAGTCCAGGAAAGACTTTTTAAACCCTCTCTCTGATGATTCAAAGGCAAAGGACTGCTCATTAATCTTTGATTCTACTTCATATAATCATTATCCTTGCCTAGATGTAACTATATAAAAAGAGTCCTAAAAATGTGTATTGTTCAGTGATTAAAACAACTGAAGTTTTCGTTCTGTATTTATTATGTATTAGTAAATATACCAGAAAACATTTCATATTTATACTTGTAAGTTATTAAAATATATTAACAATATATATTTATAGTAAATGTAATTTTGTATTACCTCATTATGTCTTATTACATAAAATTTTCACCCTAATAGTGAAAATTCTGAAACACAAAACTTTTCAGTCTAAATTACCTTTCCTTCTCAACTTCTCTGGGAAAAACCTACAAAGGATACTCAGGATAAATTTTAAAGCTAATAACGTCCATTCATAAAATGTTTGTTAACACCATATTCTTTTCCTTATTTACAAACCTAACTGGTTTCATCATAACCAATTATAAGGAACCTTTGTCCCGATGCACTCACTTTTATTTCAAAGTGATAAAGACCTTGTTTCAACTTGCTAGCATAGGGCACACGGCATAAACATTAAATATGTTCATAGTAAAGAACTGCACCAGAAACCTCTCTGCCTCCTGAGGGGACCCTGCAGCAGTGCATCCTAAGGATCACTTAAAACTAAAAATCTTCTAATCATATATACAGAAGACACATCCTTTGGCTCTTAAAGGATTAAATTCCCAAAACTCCACTATCAACATGTTCAAGCAGAACTAAATTTACTGATGTAATATATCTGTTATGTACGAAAGAGGTTTTCAGCATGCCATAAGCATTCAATTCCCACCATATAAACTGCTAAGATCATTAGGAAAATCAAAACCATTTTTGTGAGTCTCTCATTTTTAAATAATGTTTAAAATCAATCTGTCTTAAAAAAGATGAACTTTGGTAAAATTGCCCCTAAATCAAACTATAATACTGATGAAAACCAAAAGTGCTTTCAAACAACTCAGCAAATCCCTAGACAAACTTAAAACAGATTTCCTTACCTGGGATGACCCTACTTCCCCCTCTCAAATCTAACAAACAATCTAAAGTTCAATGCCTAGAAACAGGTTTTAGAGTGAAGTAAGTAGGAACCAGGAGAAAGTATGACCCCAAACAATGATTATACAAAATATGGAAAAGACAAGCAAGCCACATTTTAAAACCACTCCTTGAAGTTTTTAAGATTTTTGTTGCAAATCAACAAAAAATTCTTCCCTTTGTGTTTTTTGAGGGGGAAGGGGTTACTTACTCATTTTTATGTGATTTTCATAAACTTGCTCAGCAATGAGATGTTGATGTTGAGAGAAAACGATCTAAGGCAGTATACTGAAACTAGGCCTGCAACTAGTATCTCACTACTAAGTAAGTTGAGCTCACATTACATATTGCTGATTTCATTTAAGCTCAATTTTTTCCAACTTGAATGACTGCACTGACAATAGACTAAATCAAGGCATTCATTCAAAACTGTAATAGTCTGAAAAGCACTTAAATTAATAAAAACAGCTTAGTACAATTTTAAAGCTCAAAATAACACAAATTTTTATGTAAAAACACGCAGATTTAAAAAAAACACACACGCAGATTTTTCCTATAAAATCCCTAATGAACACTGATTGCAGACCAAAAAAAAAGATTTTTCTTTTTCTTTTTTAACAAAAGAGCATTTATCTTAACTCAGAAATAGAGGATAAACATAGTATTGATATTTTTAAACTGATTAACGTTCAAAATTATCCTATCCTGGTACCATATGAAAATCTGATTAAAGCTTTACAGTTTATAGACCTATATTCTGTCTCAGGTATTTTTGGTCTAATTATGACAAAAAGGTTAAAGTGATACAGAAACAACACCAATAATAAATCCAGTGACTCATTATGTGACTAAGACTTAAAATACACGCCAAATGGCAAAACAGCAAAATATGTAAAGTAGTTATTTTTACTTACAAGTTAGTAACTGGCTCTCCTTTCAATGGAGGTAGGAGGTTTCCTGAGCCAATTAAACAGTTGTGCACTATAGTTAGACTCTGTAGAACATCATCTCTGGAAAAGATAAAGGTATTTTCATATTTTAGGAGACTCCAAATCGCTGTCTAACAAAAGGCTTTGGAGAGTCTAGGGTGAAGTACAAGAACCTAAAGTGGGGATATATAAAATAAAGGCCAAGAAATGTCAAATGTTTTCAGTTTACCCACTTCATAATACAAGGTAATTAACAGTGTTTATATTGGTAATATAGTACAGACCTACTTAGGATTAAATAGGTCCTAAATAATCAGAAACAGCAATTGACTGCCCTCTGTGATCAATTCTGAATATCATCACCTATGTACCCAAAGATTGCTACCACTAACAAAAAGGGAAAACAGTATTACAGAAGCTCTTCCAGCATACTCCCAACTTTTAAAAATGGACTAGTTAGGAGGGGTGCCTGGGTGGCTCAGTGGGTTAAAGCCTCTGCCTTCAGCTGGAGTCATGGTCTGAGGATCCTGGGATCGGGCCCCACAATGGGCTCTCTGCTCAGCAGGGAGCCTGCTTCCCCTTCTGTCTTTGCCTGCCTCTCTGACTACTTGTGATTTATCTCTGTCAAAATAATAAATAAATAAATAAATAAATAAATAAATAAATAAATAAATGACTGGTTAGATATTTATTTATTTATTATTTTGACAGAGATAAACTTGTGATTTATCTCTGTCAAAATAATAAATAAATAAATAAATAAATAAAGGACTAGTTAAATATTTACTCCAAAAAGAAGTTCAGACATCATCAGTCATACTTCTTTCCTCCTCCAAACCATTCCTACTGATTTTGCTTATTAAAATTTCCTGGTATTTCACACATTTTAATTTTCTTACTATTATTTTAGGAATGTCCAAAGATTCAAACTATAAAAGTCTAATGATCTTATAACTATTTTTTGTTAAAGCTTCTTAGGAAAGAAAAAAAAAGCTCACAGAAATATTTCACTAAGTAACATTAATGTCAATAATATGAATTACAAAAACAAACAAAAAACTCCCCAAAATTTAATCTGAATCTAAAAAACAAGCATTTCCATATACCTCCCAAAAGATGCACAAGTCAAACTGCTAAGCAAAAGTCACAAAAAGCAAACTATTAAAAAAAATGAATTTTTCTATTTAAAAGGTTTAAATTTTTTTAAGATTTTATTTATTTATTTGACAGAGAGAGATCACAAGTAGGCAGAGAGGCAGGCAGAGAGCGGGGGTTAGAAGGCTCTCTGCTGCAGAGAGCCCAAGATGTGAGGCTTGATCCCAGGACCCTGAGATCATGACCTGAGCCGAAGGTAGAGGCTTAACGCACTGAGCCACCCAGGTGCTCCTGAAAGGTTTAAATGTTATGACAAAATTTGTTACACACCATATTAAATGGTTTTTAAATTATATGTATGGCAGATATTAACACACACTGAAAATGAATACATCAGATACAGCAAAGAGAAAGGGAAAAACACAAAAAGATTTTTTTTCAGTCTGCAACCACAAAACACTAAGTGTTTATAAAAGAAAACTAACCTAGACATTTCAAGTTCTCCGTCACCACAGTGCTGGAGTTTGATGAGCTCAGGCTGAAGAAAAGAGTCCAACAGATAGAAGGCAAAAGCCACTTCTTCTGAAGAAGGAACATGCCACTGGATGCCCAGATTCCACAAGTCCCCTGGTTTACCCCAGTCCTACAAAAGACAGCATTTGTTCAGCAAGCTGTGAAACTGGAGAAAAAACCCCAAATAAATGTGTACATGTAACTTAAAAGGTCTTCCAGGGAGGGGCGCCTAGGTGGCTCAGTTGGTTGTGCTCTCTCAGGGTTGTGAGATCGAGTCCCAGAGCTGGATCCTCCCCACCTTTTCTCCCTCTCTCTCTTAAAAAAAGGCACAAAACTCATTACCCCTTCATTATCACTCAAGAAAAGTCTCCTGGAACAGCCACTCAAATATGAGTTTACTTAAGAGTAAGAGTAAGCTTATAAAGTTATTGAGTTTCCCAATAAAATCATATGGAATATACAAGTTACATACAGCATACCAACCTGACTGATAGCTCAACAAAAAAGAAAAAAACTAGGCTGCTTCTGTGCTCTGTTACACTTGCCAAGTTTAAAACATTCCAGTAATTTTAATGATCTACTTCAAAAATAAAAAAGTGACACCTACACACACAACACAGAAGAAAAAAAAAACCCCACTCTGGATCCTTAGAAAAATAACCCAGTATGTACTTGGATTCTTAATTATTGAAAATGCTTGCCTTGATGGGAAAGTATTCGGAAGGAGGCTTGTCAAAGCCTCCCGGCACACTGCAGTACTCTGTTGGGTAGATAAGGGTAGTAGAGCGAAGGAGGTGATGCAGGAGATTACAGGACAGAGTGTAACCCTGCTTACAGGTTAGATGGAGGGTTCTTTGGAGAATCTTTACAAGTTGCTCCTTATAAAGAAGCAACTTCTTCCCGTCCACTCGAGTAATCTAAAAGAAGAAGAAAATGGTTGAAGATATTTTGATGAAAAGATTAAGAATCAATAATCAATGCAACAGACAATGTTTAGCTACTAGTCTAAAATAGTAACAGTGTCTCTTAAAAATGTTCAATTAATTTTAGAATTGTCATTTTAACTATATTCGTACAATTCTTTCTTGAGATCAAAACAAATTCTCTGAATTCAGGCCCTCATATGCCACAGTACCATCCTTTTCAAAGAATCTATTTCCTCAAAGAGACAAAATTAATTGGTTGGTAAGCCAACCCATAAAGGAAAATGAAGTATGACTGAGAGCTCAACTTATGGAGAGAGAGAGAGAAAAAATCAGGAGAGTAAAAAAAGGTACTGCCAAATCTAATGAGATTTTCAAATAATGAGTTACTAATATCAGAATTAATTAGTAAAAAGTACTTCACTGCTCATGAAGCCATCAACAATTATCAGACTCGCTTGATAACAAGAAAATGCCATTATCTGACTTTTTGTAGCTGTACCAAGAAAATCTAAAACTTTGAACTTTTCAGTATCAGGGTGCCTGGTTGGCTGTCAGTAGAGCATGCAACTCTTAATCCTGGGGTCATGAGTTCAAGCCCCACACCGGGTGGAGAGATTACTCAAATCAATCAATCAATCAATCAATCAATCTTTGGGGTGCCTGGGTGGCTCAACTGGTTAAACATCCAAACTCTTGATCTCTGGGTTGGAGTTCAGGCCCTGCACTGGGCTCCATGCTGAGCATGGAGCCTACTTAAAAACAAACAAACAAACAAATATGGGGCACCTGGGTGGCTCAGTCGATTAAGTGTCTGCTTTCATCTCAGGTCATGACCCCGGGATCTTGGGAGTGACTGTGTCAGGCTCCCTGCTACTCCCTCTCCCTTTACCCCTACCTCACTTGTGTTCTCTTATGCTCTTTCTCTCTCTCCAAATAAGTGGTAAACAAAAATCTTAAAAACAAAAACCAGACTTTTCATATTTTTTTTAAAGTCAATTTAAAAAAATTCTGAACCCAAATCATCTTCACAGTAATATTTCCTTAGTACTACAAAGATTTACAATACCTCAGACAAAAGTTGAAGATTCCACAGCAACTCCTTATCTAGCTCTTCTTCATTTAATACATCATCATCTAAAAAAGGCAAAAGAGTATCAGGGAAAAAGAACTACACATCCAACTAAATGCATCATTTTCAAATATTTGTCTTCAGTATCTCTAATTGCTAAGAAAAGTCTCATTCCTTTTTCATGAAGCTAAACTTGTTCCAGAGGAGGTGAAAATTCCATTTTCAAGAAAATAAACACATCAAATCAGGGCACCTGCTCCTCCACATCTCACAAATTGATTTTTTTTTTTAATGGCCACATCTACATGGTTCCTGCATGCATGAAAATACTAACTTAATAAAGTAGGATTTCTAAACTGTCACTTGGATGAAACCTTAATTCAAATAATCCTCATCACAAACTACAAAATTAAAATATTGTATAGCTTATAGAATTTATTTTCACCCACTGAGTTCTAGAAACAAAAAAAATTTTTTTTACCTAAAATTATAAATTTAGAATAATAACCTTATAACTTACTCATTGTAAGCTGAGTTATAACACTGCAGCAGTGAGGAACAAATAACTTCAAAGACTCCTCGGGGCAACACTGAAAACATATTTGTGTAAGTAAGTTTTTGGAAGGCCATGAATATTCATTCAGCAGTCACAAAGTATACCCCAACACTATTTTCAGAGGCAAATAAGGGTTGTAATTTGCTACTGAAACAATGTATTTTAAGTATAACAAGCATGTATAAAATAATTAACCATATAAACCTGTTGGTTACTGACTCATTAATTCATCAGTCCAAAAACCCCAAACTCACCTTTACAGCAGCACGGCACATGTCTGCCACCATGCGGCCTGCTACTCTTGTTTCAAATATATGCGAAATAGAAAAATTAAAAACCTTCTGAAGGGCCACCTGTTAAAATGTTTAAGAAATGAAAAGGTCTTATAAGCAACTTTTAAAAAGATTTTATTTATTTATTTGACATACAGAGAGAGATCTGAAGCAGGCAGAGAGGCAGGCAGAGAGAGAGGAGGAGGCAGGCTCCCTGCCAAGCAGAAAGCCCGATGTGGGGCTCGATCCCAGGATCCTGGGATCATGACCTGAGCCGAAGGCAGAGGCTCAACCTACTGAGCCAGCCAGGCACCCCTCTGCTTACATTTTCATCCACTGATAAAATTTTATAATTTCGTTTTATGTGCATTTAATATATATTGTTAACTCACAACATGGAACTCAGCCAACAGCACTATAACTCATGCCTGAATAAAGCTTATCTAAAACATGTTACTTTCAGGCGCCTGGGTTACTTTAGTGCCTGGCACTAAAAAGACACAAAAGCATGATTACATCAGAGCTGAAACAAGAAGGCAGAGCATTACCTTACTCCACCTCAGCTGAATATGTGTAACTCACATTTTTTTACCACATTTACACATCTACACAAGAGCACCATGAGTACTGACTTGGAGATTACAAATAAATTTTAGCAAGCAGATGAATTTGCAAATATGAAATTTGTCAATATAATGAGAATCCACTGTTTATCTTTCTCAAAATTTAGTATGAGAAAAAGGATAAATGGTATAATACCCAAAGTAACTTCAGTTTTTTTTTTTTTTTTTAAAGATTTTATTTATTTATTTGACAGAGAGAAATCACAAGTGGGCAGAGAGGCAGAGAGAGAGAGGAGGAAGCAGGCTCCCTGCTGAGCAGAGAGAGCCCGATGCGGGACTCGATCCCAGGACCCCGAGATCATGACCTGAGCCAAAGGCAGCGGCTTAACCCACTGAGCCACCCAGGCGCCCCGTAACTTCAGTTTTTAAAACACACAAATAAACCTACAAGACTGGGATTTAATTTTTTGTAGCAATGCGACTCTTACCATAAATATTTCTTTGGAACATTGTGTGAGGATTGTACTAAATGTAGAAGACAGACCTAATTCGACCAAACTCTCCAAGTGAGTCATTTTCTCAGTTTCCGTCTCTTCTCTTGTTTGCTCCAATGTGCTACTTTCTATAAGTCCAAAACATCTAAACAATCCAAAGAAAGTATAAGTTTAGCAACTAAAAACTAGTTTCATGTTTTTGATGATTACACAAGTCTTCACTGTCATGACTATTCAAATGATAGCTATTCTACCACTTGGGCATGGCTCACTATCAATGGTCTTCTTATAACTTGAGGGGTTCAGTCCTGGGACAGGGGCTATGTACAGGCTGTAAGTTGCTGGACAGGACAGTCATCTCTCTGAATGTCTAACAAAGGGCAGGTCTGGGGTACATACTCACCGGTCCATAAACTGTAAGACAAAATCCTCAAATTCAGCTGTGGCTGAACAAAGTTCTCGTTCCACCTAGGATATTTCAATGTGGAGAAAAATGAAAAATAGTCCTTGAATTTTTCTCAGGACTATTAAAACTCAATTATGGTCTATAAAAAAGATTTAACACTCTATTATTGTACTAAGTATGGTGAGAAATAGCACCATAACTGTGTATCAATTTAGAATAACTCAATCTACCACTTTCCAGGAACCCAAGTAAGAAGTAATTAACATATTTTATAAGAGCCAAAACCAGAAGTCAAATAGCCACCTTTATCAACTACAGTTTCCAAGTTTCTGGTGTATGTATACAGGATTTTCTCCTACTACCTGAACATCCAAATAACAAAAACAGAAACATGCTTACAATAAAGAAAATAGTTCTAAAATAACCAGTCTGTAATGAAGAAAATGTCTGTTCATTAGGTATCAATCCCCTCAATAAATTTATTCCTAAATTCAAAAAATCAGAAAAACCAAAACCAAACCAAATCAACCAACCAACAAACAAAAACCCACCACTATCTCCACTTAACAAAAAATTAAAAGTGACAAAAATGTAAATACACCTCTAGATATCACTTATTTACAAAAATAACCTATTTTTGACCTATATCCTTTGGTGGGCGCTCTGCCAGACTTTCTTACCAATGATGTGGTCCTCTACTTATATCATTTTAGTCACGAAAGGGTCATTTTAAACTACTAGTATTTAAACTATCAAATATTACTATGCATTTACAATAAGAGTTACAACTCAGTTAACCAATCCTTTTACAAGTAGAAAGCATCCTTACTTCTGTGAGGTCATTTCTTTCTTGTAGTACAGATGAACAATCTACTAAAGGCACCAGAGTGGAAAATGTTGCTATAAATTGGAATGTGATCTGTGGGAAGATGCAAAAAATTTAACATTAATTATGTACATATAGTTCAAAAATACAAGTATACCATAAGCTACAATAAAGTGCCCAAATGAATTAATATTTTTTTTTGTAAAGCTTTTTTTCCCTTAATTTTATTTACTTATTTGGCAGAGACAGCGAGATCACGAGGAGACAGAGAGGCAGGCAGAGAGAGAGGAGGAAGCAGGCTCCCTGCTGAGCAGAGAGCCATATGTGGGACTCGATCCCAGGACCCTGAGATCATAACCTGAGCCAAAGGCAGGGGCTTAACCCACTGAGCCACCCAGGCACCCCCCAAATAAATTATTTTGAGGGAAATCCCACAATAGTCTTTCTGGAAATTTTTCACCTAGAATTGAATATTTTAAGGTTCTTCATAATTAAGCAGCTGTTACTTTAGTAATAAAGTTATACTAAGTTTATTTTCATAGTTATTTATTAGGTTTAAGCACAACGTTCTCCAACCTTTTGTCAAGGAAGTACCCCCCTCCCCTCACCTTAAGATATAACATTAACAGAATATACTGAAGCAAAAGCAAGAGACTGGGTAAAAGGGAAGGTAAGCAACTCTTAAGTCAAGAGATGTGTATATAAAATGGGACCTGGCATTTTGCACCCAGCAGCTTTTATCATGCCTCCTGTCACCAGTGTAGACAGAGGGAAGTACAAATAATCATATGCTAAGATTTTTAAGGTTTTTGCTCAAGGAAAATAGTAAATACATAATAAGCTTCAAAAATATCTTACAATCATTAAACGTATCCAGGTTATAGCAAATTACTTACAAAGGATGACATATAGATCAACTAACCATCCACAGATCTAAACTTAGCAAATTTACATTCAATGATATTCTAAAAAGTCTGAACAGAACTTGAAAGGATGCCTATTCACACAATTAGAACTCAGACACAAAACAGAATAATAAATATGCTTACCATGCATTTACTAAAGTCATTTGGATCCACCCCAGGCAATGCTCTCATCAACAGAGGTAGCATGTGTGTTGGACCTTCAGGAAACCACTTGCCCCCTGATACCAAACTTCGGGCTACTCCAATTACACAACTTAAAGTAGCTGTGAGTTGGTGAGGTTCTGTTAAAGTCTCTAGTGCAGGATACGTTCTATAGTTTAAAACACAATTAAAAAACAAAAAACAGTTCCATTACAGATAAACATGCACAATACATTATATCTACCAAATTCATAAACTGCCTTTAGCTTAAGGCTGGTAGCTAGCAGAATATTTTGAATGAATACCTGTTTTCAAGGTTAACAGAATCACACACATAAAGGAAAGGGAGGAGTTTCCCTAACCCCCATCCCCTTACCACCTTTCTCCATGCAAATTCCACAGTGTAAAAGAACATGAACTGGCAGATTTTGCATTATTTCAGCCATCTGAATCCACCTCCACATTCCAATGACAGATTCTAATCTAATGGTCAGCAATTATTAGAATTCAGGAATAACAAGTGACAACTATCCTATTCTTCCCTTTTACAGGAAAAATAATCTTTACTAAAATGCTGAAATTTCTCCTATTTTACACTTTAAAAAGGACTGGCATTTTAAAATTAGACATCAGCTCTAGAAACATACGTGAAGATCCCTGATTTAATAAAAGAGAATAATACAAATACAATCTTTGATCACCAAGTAAGACAAGAACATTCACACAGCAATTTCATTTTTAAGAATCTATTCCATAGGAAGAAAAAAAATCTAAAATGTAGTCATTTTAATTTTCTCTTATGCAGAAAAAATAAGGGAAATTTCATTTTAAGTAGGAAAAAAAGAGTATTTATAATCACAATTTAAAAAACCAGCAAGCTTAGGCTTTAGAAGGTAAAGAAAGCAAACCAGCTCTTTAACAGAGGCTGTCCTTCCTTAGGGGATATATATTCAGGACCTAAAATTTATTTTCTCCATTTTTACTTTTTAAAGGATTTTGCTTTTTTTTTTTTTTAAAGAAGAGAGAGAGAGAGAGCACAGGCACACAGGGGAAAGGCAGATGGGGAGGGAAGGGGGGAGAGGGAGGGACAGAAAGAGAAAGAGAGAGAGAGAGGAGAGACAGAGAAAATCTTAAGCAGGCTCCCCACCACGCAGGAAGCCTAAGGCAGGGCTCCATCTTATGACCCTGAGATCGTGACCTGAGTCAGACTCTTAACCGATGGAGCCACCTTGTTGCCCCTAAAGGACTTTTGCTTTCATAAAAAGAAAAAAACCCTTCAAAATACTTCTCTTGGCCAAGCATGTATCATTTAATATGCTATTAAATTTGTCCCAAAATTGAAAACTAAAGAAAAACATAATGGATAATTTTACTTGTATTTATTCTTTTAAATTTAACTTCATTTAAATTCAATTAATTAACATACAGTGTATTATTAGTGTCAGAGGTAGAGTTCATGATTCATCATTTACTTGTATTTGTAAGCTTTGTTTCTTCTACTAAAAAAATATCGCTCTATTGATAATTTATCAGCTGGAAAACATTAAAATAAGGCAAAACAAAGGGAAAGCCAAGAATTACGAAAACTCCAATCTTCAAAATTTTAACTACGCAAGAAAATGAAGTCCCTCCTTAGAGGCAAGTCTCTCCTCAACGAGCAACATCAAGGGACCTGCCACTGAACTGTTAGCTTCTGCTACCACATGATGACCAAAGAGCAAAGAATACTGGGGGTTCAGACCATAGAAATGGCCTCACTTCCCCATTTCATTTCCTAATTATCTGTGCTGGAAGAGTTTCTGTGCCCACAAAGTGCACACAAAAAGGGAGAGGTTTGGAAAATGAGGTACAGCTTTAACTTGAGTATTTATGGCAAAGAGGACAGGGCAAGATAAGATGAGCAACTCAAATTTATAAATAATGGAGCCCTATTTTGGTCAAGACCTTTGGCAGGATATCTAACTCCTAGCAAATGTGCCCAATTATCCCATTTTAATTTTAAGCCAGAAAATAGGCTGTCACTTGCATTCTGTCACTAAGGATCTTCGACAAATCTGTTTTATGGAACTCAAACTGTTAGACCCTTCCGGGCCCTAAAAACTAACATTCTTCTTCTATTTTTGAGTAAGACATTAAGAGAGAAATCATAAAGCTCAAATTCAGGCAGCAAAGGAATTAACAGAAAGCTTAAGTAATATTATATAAGCACAGAAGGCTTATATTGTGACAGTAACTCAGCAAAGGGAAAATTATTTTTGTTACCAGTTCAACATATGAAACAAAATGAATGCAATAAAATTCACACTGGAAATAACACACATGAGATTATGCATATATTAAAATAATAAAGATAGTCAAATTTTCTTCTCTATCACTGCTTCTAAGAAATAAAAGACATCCCAAATCACTTCTCAATATTTAGTGATACACTTTGATGTAAAAGCAGCCAGAGCTTAATTAATTAGCTTATTAATTAATTTTTTAAGATCTTATTTTTTAGCAATCTCTACACCCCACATGGGGCTCACACTCACAACCCCAAGATTAAAAGTTACATGCTCCACCGAGTAAGCCTGCCAGGCGCCCTATAATTTTTGAGTAAAAATGTGCCAATAATCCAAAAATATTTTATCCATCCATTTTGTGTCAATTTTCTTTTATCTCCAGGAAACCTTTATCAAGTTACCAATCAGTATGTTAAAATGCTTTGCTTCTCCTATAAGGAACCAGAATAAGCACTGAGAAAGCAAAACAGAAGCCACAAAAGAAAACCATGCAGAACAGAAGAGTAGAAGGAAGGGATAACCAGAACAGCTGCAGCCACAGCTAAGGCTTCAACCAAACATGTAAAACTCCACTTACCTTTCAAGTACAGGGGGTATTACTAACTCCGGTCTCATGAGTGCAAGATTCTGCAGAGCCTGGGCTGCTTCTAAACTACCAGTTTTGCTAAACATAGCCAAGAGGACAGGTTGAATAATGCATCGTACAAAGTCTGTAACATCTTGATCAGTAAGCTTATGGCTATCAGGCACAGGAGTTAACCAAGAAGGCTTCTTGTATCTTTCACGATGCAATCTTCTAACAACACTGTTTGGCAACCGCTGAAGTAGTTTCATTAACTTGTTCTGGGGACACAGAAGCAGAAAGTCCAAGGTAGGTTCTCTTTCCCACACAGATATTTATGGCTCCTTTCTAGTCTCCAAATAAAGATTCTTAAAATAACACTCTTACAATCTATTACAAAGACGTAAATGGCATAATTAGCTAGAATAAAATGCTATTATCAATTAAATTACTGATAATAAAAATGCATTTCAAACATCAATTTTAATTTCCAACACCAGATGAATTTTCCATTACATGAAAAACCATTTTAACCAGGCAATGTGGAAAAAAACCAAAAAAACAGAACCACAACTGATATTCCTTTCTCTTGCCAGAATGTGACATTTTGTCACCAGTTATTGGACTAGTATTATCTCCATTTATTTTTATGTTCAATGAACATGGTAACTTAATTTGAACGTAATTACCTATATATAGCCAAATTTATATGAAGAACAGAAAATGTATTAAAGGTTTTATACAATAGGTAATGTGTAACCATTTTTTTTTCAAAGAAATGTGTGACCATATCTTTAAAAATTTCCAAACTCTACAATGAAAAATGAACGTACTCACCAGCCAGCGCCCATTATTTGAGGGATGGTAAAAAGATGTGATGCTATTAAACAAACCAGACAAGTGTTTTTGCACTAGTTTACTTGGTCCACCCTATTCAAATAAAAGTACAAAATATTAGTATCCATGGTACACTGGAAAACTGAAGGAATCAATAGGCCCAAGCCTACATATACCTCTCTAACGTGGTACACATCCATTCTGCTGACAAAAACCAATTCTACCCCAATGTAAGAGTCAAAAACAATTCCCCAGTGAACTTCTTACAATCTTCCATTTAAAACACTCTACTAAAAATAAGGACAACTGACACCAAATTAGATAAGTGAAGAGATCTTTCAATTTAGAGTATCAGCATATTTTAGTCTTCTGCCATGAAATAACTTTTGTCACTAATACTGTTTTAAAATAACCAAGAGTGGTAAATCAGGCATAAAAAGCATTCCTTAAAGGATTTAAGAAGTGACTTTCTTAATGCAGGAAATGAAGAAGTGAGATTTACATAAATACATTCAAATATTTTATTTTTACTCCTAAATGTTTCAAATTATTAAACCTGTTATATTTGACCACATTTTGACTCAAAAGAAAAAATTTTCTTAATCTATTACCAAAACAAATACACCAAAGAATACAACCTGGTGGAAAAAAAAAAATGAAGAAAAAAAATTATCATTCATCAAGTTTGATAGCCCTAAAGAACTACAATTTAGTATTAAAATCTTCCATTTCTCATGATCTTTCTTTTTTTCTTAAGGATTTTATTTATTTGACAGAGAGAGAGAGAGAACAAGCAGGGGGAGCAGCAGAGGGATGGGAGAAGCAGGCTCTCAACTGACAAGGGAGCCCAATGCATGGCTTGATCCCAGGTGTCTGGGATCATGACCTGAGCCACAGGCAAATGCTTTAACAACTGAGCCACCCAGGTGCTCTTCAGGATGTTCTTTCAAGAAAGAGCAGAGACCTAAGGCAGACTGTTGAGTTACATTAAGAACACATCTTCCTGCTCAAATGAAATCCATGTACCTATTCCCAATTGAGAATAGGTCGACTAATAAAGAGATCATAATTCCATAGCAAAAAAAACCCCAACAAAATGCCAATATTTTAACATAGTAATTAGCATTTTAATGTATATTTATAAATTTATAAATAATTAAAATTTATTATATTCAATATTCATATTTAACACAAAATTAAACTGTCAGTGGGAAAAACTGTGAGAAAGAGCAGCAATATTAACTAAAATAAGCTGATATTAATCATGATATAATTCTGTGGCTTCTAAAAAATGAATTCCAATTCATTGCTTATGTAAGACAGTAAATATCCAAATGTTTTTGCTCTTATGGGGTGTAAGAAAGAAAATGTGATTTTCCCTGTTTAATAATGAAAGGGCAAAAACAGAGGGAGAATGGAGAATGAATTTCTTTTTTTTTTAATCTAAAAATAATATTTAAGAACTAAACTTCTCACAACCATCCTGCCTTTTCCACAGAAAAAAACCAACCAAACAATATAACCTGGGAGAAAATATCAAACACAGAATAATAATTTTAAAAAGGGACAGCAGTAGAAGCAAAATAAATGGCAATCCAGAAAATCATAGTATAAAATTGTTCTAATATTCCTATCTGCAAGTTGACACTGAAACCCAAGCATGCAGATGTATTTTTACTTCCCTTCAAGGATGTCAATAATCATCCATACTTCTCCCATCACCAAGATTACTTCGTTTGTTTAATAAGCTTTGTGTTCAGTGTCATCTTCGACACTGAATGCATTCGTACTGAGCATATGCAAAATTCTAATTCCACGATTTTCATTATCAATTTGACCTTTTGTGAGTCTGGTTCTTGACCTTTAAGACTGCTATCCACTCTGAATCTCTCAAAACTCTAAACTTTGACTCCATTGTTAAGAATCACTGGCTAGAGAAATAGTGTGTTTTTCTATATGCTGGGTCTGATAAACATTAGCTTACTACATCAGAAAATACCCAAGACTCAAATGACCAACTAAGATACTAATATAGCCGTATGTGATTAAACAGAATTTCCATATCGTTAACAAAGAATTTAGATGAACTAATGTGTTACAAACCATCATAGCGGTGATCCATATCACAGCGTGTCCTATATCATAAGCATTTGTTAAAAATCTTGGGACTAACACTTGACTGCTTCCCACTGGGAGGTTCAAGCTTCTCAGAATTCTCGTAAATATCTTTAAAAAGAAAAAAAGAACTAAGGATAAATATATATAAGTATCAAGTAACTCTTTAAATAACTGAAGTGTTATATATATTTTTGCTATTGGATATATTCTCACTGGATCAGGTTTTAAGCAAAATTACCAATAAAATTAAGCATTTGATAGCTTTATTCCATAAAATTTACATAGAAATATCTACTTTTTAAAAAAAATTTTTTAAATTTTATTCATTTTTTAAAAGTTTATTTATTTAAGTTATATCTACACCCAAAATGGGGCTTGAACTCAAAACCCAGGTATCAAGAGCTGCATGTTCTAATGAATGAGCCAGCCAGGCGTCCCTATTTACTTTCTTTCAAATGACACTGAGGTCAAAAAGGGGTGGGTAAGAAGCAGCTGTATCCATGTACCCATAAGCAAGCAAAAGAGATATAGTTTACACATAAAAAGGTAAAAAGTAGGTAAGTACAGTTCAACATGAAATATTTTGACTCTTGTTTCTCTAAATGCATATAAAACTATTTTTCCTACACTCTCATTCCATGCCAAGAAAATACAAAATGCAAATACCTATCTTCTAATGGATTACTTTCCTTTTCAAAATTCTATCACTGTTATTTCCCCAGGAATTTGCATTTTCATCTCTCATTTAATAACTGTATTTTATTTTTATTTATTTGTTTTTTAAAAATATTTTACTTATTTCTTAGGGAGGGAGAGAGAGAGAGAGAGAGCGCACAAGCAGATGGAGCAGTGGGCAGAGGAAGAGGAAGTAGGCTCCCCCATGAGCAGACAGCCCACCACAGGGCTCCATCCCAGGATCCTGGGGACCAAGATCTGAGCCAAAGGCAGATACTTAACTGACTGAGCCACCCAGGGACCCCTAACAATTGCATTTTAATATAACTGAATTTATATTTAAAATCTGTCGTTAGTAACAGGGAGCCCAACAGTGGAAGAAAATAACTTTTCCTCCTTAGTTTCTACTGGACAGCGCAGCAAAGGTAAGCAGAGTATTTGTCTGCTGTTGCTCTCCAGCCCTGCTCTACTGTCAGCATGTGCATCAGAATCACCTGGATGCCCCATGCCAGCCCTCCTAGACCTACTGCAGGAGAAACAATCCGGAAGCTGCAATGTTAAGAACACTGCACCTAGAGACACTCTAGCTTTGTTTACTCTAGTAAAATGTGATCTAAAAAGTAGAGAACACTCTAGAATAGCAATCAAATACAATACCCAAACTCTGTTGAAAGGTATGAATATAAGATACCCTGAATAATATACTTAGTACTTTCTAAATTACTCACTCTGAAACTTCTATTTCATGTCCTATATAGGCAAGAAAAATATCACACCTGTGATTACTTTTGTATGATGCAATTAGTTTTTGAAAATAAATGATCTACCCTGGTAAACTGTTTTGTTTTTACTAGTGGTCAAGAAATACTTTAGGGATTAGCATACAAAACACACTACTTAAAGACACAATAAGTGCTATCAGTGTTACTGTATGCTGTATACTCAAAAGTTCTTAATTACCTTTGGTACATACGGATCCCAATCTATGTACCCTATATTATCTGTAGCCAATCGAGCAAAGAGATTTACTAGTTGCTGAAAGTAAACAAATAAAGAAAGAGTTAAGTAAATACACTTGTTATTATGTGTCACAGTCACATCCCCTTATCCATTTCTGGTTCTCAGCTGCCATCATTAGCACAACTTAATATACGGTTTATGACTCATTTTTTAAAAATCTCTGAATTCTCATTTCTTGTCACCCATTTAAAATCAAATGCAGCCGAAATGCTTATTGAAAGGGAAATGACAAAGCATCATCCACAATGCAAACAGAAGAAATATTAATCTAATAAGCATTTAGGAAACATCCACTATGTGTCTAACAACATGCTAGTGATAACAGGAAACAATAGTCTTACATTTCATAATACATGCACATGCTTCTAGGTATCAATAAAACCAAAAGAAGTGTCTATTTCTGTTAGAAACAGCAAATCGAATCTAAAAAAACAATTACAACATTGCTAAAAGCCAATTCTAAGGAACTGAGGTTACTTATCAAATGATCTGATAGCAAAGAAGGAAAAAATAGGATACTCACCCCCTCCCACTGTGGGAGATTTTGCACTGAAACCCAAAGGCCAATTAATTCATCAAACCAAAGTCTGAAGAAGAAAAATGTTGTTATGAATAACAAGTGATTTATAGAAAGTGGTTCAAAGCCAGGTATCCTTTGCATTTTTTAATCTATTATTCTTACTGATAACTACACAACCTAGAAAAAATAATACTGGATGTTACAAATTTAATGGAACAAATGACTACTTCTGTCTGAATATTCCCCTTGCAATGTATTTATGCTAGAGTCATGTCATCAAACCTCTACACTTCATTGTTAGGGGCACTTGGCTCAGCAAGTTACTGCCCAACTCTTAGTTTCTCCTTGGGTCATTTATGGTCCTGGCACTTTTTGTGTTTTTAAGAAGTCCTACTTTATATTTTCCTTTCTTTCTTTGAGAGAGAGCACAGGGGAGGAGGGTCAGAGGGAGAAAGAATCTTAAGCAGGCTCCACACCTAGGGTGGAGCCCAGCACAGGGCTCAATCTCACACCTTGAGATCACAACCCTGAGCACAATTCAAGAGTCAAGACATTTAACTGACTGAGCTACCCAGGATCCCCTAAATATTTTCATTCTAGGATTTGCTATATACTTAAGAGTCATCTAGAGAAAACAGTTCTTAAAAACAGTGCAAAGACTAGAATGAGTGGAGAAAAAGAATTATAAAAAAGACTTAAGAAAAATGAGTGATGAATAAAACCAAGTTTTCGGAAAACACTTTTCCTTTCCCTAAACGCCACACAATTTAACATTTCTTACCATTGCCTATTTACTGATATATTCTACATCTTTTTGTATTTTTTATTCTTTCTCTCTTGATTTCTTAAGTTAAAGCCTTTAGCTTTACTTTTTCTTTTAAGTCACCTCTATACCCAACAAGGGACTCAAACTCACAAACCCAAGATGAAGAATCACATGTTCCACCAACTGAGCCAGCCAGGTGCCCCACTAAGCCCTCATATTTGGCTTGACATACAAGCATTATTTGCTCCTCATTTACAATCTTATGTTTAACTTTCAGACTCCAAACACTTCAAGTGTAATCAACACAATGGTTAAGTTGGTCAATTTTTGTTTACTTATTATTGCTTTATAAGTTAGCTTACATATCTCCACTTCTTGTTCTATTCTATAATTTGTCAAGACAGATAGAGAGATAGATAGATATACTTACTTAAAACCTTTATGATGAAGTTCTGGAGGAAGGGAGGTAGGAAGAAATATTTCAAAATAAGTTATGGCCTTTTGCATTGTTACATCAAAAGGGCACATCAAAGGCCGCCATTCTTCTAGCATCTCAGCTGTGGCATCTGCTGGAAAGTATCTAATAAAAAAGAAAGTATTTATCTGATCATTGGCTAAAAGGTCTACAACATCAACATATGACCAACATATGACCAAAAAAGGGGGAGACAGAGAATGGATTTCATAAGGTATAATATACACTACAAATGTCAAGTAAATTTAAACAAACTTGTGCAACTCAAAAATAAATACCTGTCACACTAAAATATAAATTTTCTTCTTGTCTACAGGACTTTGAAAAATGCTATAAAGCTGATATAACTCATAAAATAAAAAGTCACTTAAATCACCTACAAATTTATACATGTGGTTGTATTTTTCTCTCCTGTGTGCTATATAATAGCAATATGAAAAAAAATCTAGTCACAGAGAATCCAGTCTATATAAGAAAGGGATAATCGGTGAAATGAGAAAGAGAACCTTAGCCCAGGCTTATTTGGATCAACCATTTACTCTCACTGTACCATAGAGTTCTCCTGTATATAAGAGCTGACTACACTAGATTGTCTGGTCCTATAGGTGCAAACATTCTGCAAGTCTATGAAATGGGCAGGAAAGCCCCTAGGGTAGAGAATATTCACAGAATGGAAATCTAAGTGTACATCCACACACAAAACAGAAGTAAATGGAAAACGAGGACCCATGTATAATTACCAAATACCCATTAAGGAGGTTTAAAATAACAAAAAAAGCATATGACAAATTTGGATTTGGGCATGGCGCAAAAAGTGAGGGAACCCTTTCAAATACACTTGTAGGTTTGGGCTACATGTCACATTATTAACACAATTATATCTCTGTCCATCTGTATTAATTAGAATCGCACTTCATTTATTAATGTGAAAAATAAAACTACATTTCTAGTAATACTACTTTGGATTCATCAAGCATCAATGTACCAGGTCATTATGTCACCAGTTGGAATAAAAAAAAAAAAAACAACACAAAAACCAAAACACAGACTTCAAATATCTCATACATCAATTCTCCTTCCTAATTTTTCAGAGTCAACTGTTAGCCTTGGGTGTTCTATGAATTACCCAAGAACCTAAAAACCACTAAGTACCCCAGTGACGACGAAGTTTCAGTTTCCAGTAAGGAAACACATGCCAAGAGGTCACTGCCTAGCATGAAATGATAGCTCATTGGTGGCTTATGACTCAGGTTAAGTCTTAAGCCTCAATCTTAAAAGGGAAACTATATCCTAAAAATACATTTGCCCAAGAATGAGAATATAGTAGGTCAGCAACAAATACTTGATTTATAAAACCATCTATAACTTTAACTCATATTATAAGAATATGATAAAATAGAAAGGAATTCACTGCATCCATACACAGCTGAATAAGCAGTTTTAGAACAGCCTAATAATAGTTCAAGCCCATAGAACTGGTTTTTTATTTATTTCATTAAGCTCTATGCTCAACATGGGGCTCAAACTCCTTATTTCAAGATCAAGAATCCATGCACTACTAACTTAGCTAGCCAGGTGCCTCAAGTCCATAGAATTGGACTTCAAGTGATTAAAACTAAATTCAACCCATATTATCTTTAAACACCAGAATATGGGCTATTTCTGTATATTCTACTGAAAGAGAAGATATTTTTTAAAAAGTCTACACACCTTCTTGTTATTATTCACATTTTACTACAATATCTGTAACGCTCATTTTGGAAAATATTTTTGATCTAATGATATTCCAGGAAAATCTTTCAAATAAAGACAATTATATATAAATTATGGCATTCTAACTTCATAATAGGTAATTGACACCCATACCACTTAAAAATTTTTTAATTTATAAATGAAATCTGAATAATTCAGTTCAAGAGTATGATATATTGTGCCCAGTGACTAACATCACAATGTTAGAAACGATTTATACCTTTAATTTTCTCTTCAAAGCATACTAGGGATGGGGAAAAGCCCAGAGAAAATAAAGAGGTTTTATAAATTGAGAAGCTACTTACGGTCGGCAGCTTTTCACGAGTGTTTTGAGAACATTTTCTACAGAACTAGGGGGAAAAAGCCATTTGATAAATTAGGTTGGTTTATTTTGAAAATGCACCTAATCCAATTAATAAATATCCCTAAGAAATACTCACACATTTAAAAATTATCTGTGTACATGCAATAACTAATCCTTCTCTTTCATACAGACAGAACTTTTAAAGATTAACTACCTAAACTCTGTAATCTACCCTTTCCTTTGCCCTTGGTTTGCTCATTCTCTGTTCTAAACCAAAGTTAAGAAAACTGGGAAAACAACAAATCATTTTCAATCTTTACAAAGTAGGCAGCAAAGATCACACTTAACAGCACATCAAGAAGTATGCTCAGTGACTTAAAACTTCAAATAACTAATTTTTATTTTTATTAAAGTGTATTTACACAAAATACAAACCGCAGACAAAATCTGGTGTGCTTATATCAACAACTGCCAGAAACTATTTTTCTGTAACCAATGGTGAGAGTTCTATAACCCTACAAGGTTGCTTTCCTGCCAGCAACAATTATCAAAAATACCAAGAGCCATCTTTTTCACTAGCTACTTAGAAAGTTAGTTGAGTAACATTAAAAAGCTATAATTTATTTTCCAACTTTGTAGGTAGTTCAAGTGAATTTAAGAAAACAACATAAGGGGGCGCCTGGGTGGCTCAGTCAGTTAAGCGACTGCCTTCGGCTCAGGTCATGATCCCAGGGTCCTGGGATCCAGCCCCACATGGGGCTCCCTGCTCAGTGGAGAGCCTGCTTCTCCCTCTCCTTCTGCCTGCCCCTCTGCCTATTTGTGCACTTTCTCTCTGTCAAATAAATAAATAAAATCTTAAAAAAGAAGAAGGATTTTAAAAAAAAGAAAACAATGTAAGTATTTGTGTATGGATTTAAATAAATGTTTGTCTAAATGAAAAGGCCATTGTGTACTGGTTTAAACATACATGGCCAGAATGGAATATTTAAATTAATTAGATCACAGTCAAGAGATAAAATGCAAGTAAAACAATGGGCATAAGATAATTTTGGACTGGGATTTTAAGATAAATGTGTGACTACTTACAGTATGATGTATACAAGTAAATAAAATAAGTCCCCAAATCTCAAGAAAAAAAATGAGGGAAAGGGGTATCTTTCAGGCAGTGCTTCCACCTGATACTTTCTCATTAAGCTTCTTGAAATTGTTAAGTCCAGAGTCTATCCAACTTCTCTGAAAACTTAAGAACTAATCTGTAAAGAAATTTCAAGGAATAACACAAACCAAACACAGCACAAGTAATCGATTATACAACCAAGAGAGAAAACTATGATTTCATTATGAGAAATCCTTTTTAATTTCAAAACTAGTCTGAAAAAAAAATTAACTGAGGTGGGGCGCCTGGGTGGCTCAGTGGATTAAGCTGCTGCCTTTGGCTCAGGCCATGATCTCGGTGTCCTGGGATGGAGCCCCACATCGGGCCCTCTGCTCAGCAGGGAGCCTGCTTCCCCCTCTGTCTCTGCCTGCCTCTCTGCCTACTTGTGATCTCTCTCTCTGTCAAATAAAATAAATAAAATCTTTAAAAAAAAAAAAAATTAACTGAGGAGGAAACCAGACTACAACACATGAGATAATTCTAAAATAAAAAAGATGACCATATGGCCAGACAGACATGGAACATTTTCTCTGATTATGAGGGAGTGATTCTACCTTCTCTCATAAAAAAGTTAAGAAACTGAAAAACAATTAGTTTAGAGAAAATCTAAGTACCTGGTTAAAAAAGGAGTAAACTTCTCTCCAGCTACGTTTAAACTCCCTGAAGACCACAGCTATGATTTTTACTTCCAGGTATTTCCAAAGTACTTTTAAAAGGTTCTATGTTGGGGCACCTGGGTGGCTCGGTGGGTTAAAGCTGCTGCCTTCGGCTCAGGTCATGATCTCAGGTCATGAGCCCTGCATCAGGCTCTCTCCTCATCAGGGAGCCTGCTTCCCTCTTTCTCTCTGCCTGCCTCTCTGCCTACTTGTGATCTCTGTCTGTCAAATAAATAAATAAAATCTTAAAAAAAAAAAAAAGCTCTATGTTCATATATATATTTATGCATATTTATATTTATTAATTTACAATACACAATAAACATTTTCTATCAGAGCAACAAAGAGCACAGATCTTTGGATCTTCTTTTCGTTGGGTCTGAAGAACCCCATTTAGAAACAACTTATAGCCAAGGTTTAAAGAACCATCTAGTTCCAAACTAAATAATAGATTAACTTAAATGCAGATTTAAAAGATAAATCTAAAATTGCAAACTTTGTGTCCAAGGAAATAAGCAGAAGATCTGTAATTCTACCAGTTTCTAAAGTTTGTGTCCATGTGAACTTTACATTTATTTTACTGTTTCTGTGGCAACTCGTTTGAGAGTACAACACAGAAAATCTGCTGTTTTCACTGGTAACTTTTCTATTCTACCAACAAACTTTCATATAAAGTAAAAAATGATTCTAGGAAGCAGTCAAAAGGCTGCAGAGCTACCTGTCTTCTCCAGTTCCCTTCACTCTTCAAAAGAATAGGAAGTTAATTACAATACTTCATAGCTGTCACTTCACTCATTAGAGGAATAGGGCATGTAGGAATGTGCTTTAGTTCATCTAAATAAAGTCAATTTCAACCCCTCCTTATATATAAGGCCTGTGCCAATGGATTTATGCTCTTTATCCAGAAAAGGGTACAATCTCTCTAACCTGTGATATCTGTATAGTGACCTTTTGTGATTCTTGTAATCTCTCAAGATGAAGGGAACAATGTTTCTGTTTAAAAATAAAATAAAAGGTTAAGGCTAGATGCTACTGGACTATATTTCAATAATTTTTAGAGGGAGTGAATAATCACTATGTACTTTCCCAATTGTTGGAAATTTATAATACTAAAGTGATTACAATTCAAAACACTTAAAAAAATCAAAAGGGATCTACAGAAGGAATAAGCTTTGGATGGGTTTTCTCGTACCCTACTTCCTCTTAAAAAAGGCTTGTTAAGTTGAAAAGAAAGCCATAAGTATATCATGCAATAGTTCGCAACTTGGGCTTAGAGTCAGATAGATATAAATTTGATTTCCAATTCTGCTACTTACTTTCAGTTCAACGTTATAACCTCAGTTTTTCCATCTATGTAATAGTAATAATACCTACCTCTCAGAAGGCTGTTACAAAGATTAAATGAGATAATGTAAGGAAAACAGTTACCTGGCCCAGAATTAAGCATAAAAATTAACTATAATTATTATTTCATACTATCCAAAACAAATTCAATCTCCTTAAGAACTAATATTTTGTGCTCATTTTGCTTTCACATTTATTTTACTGTCTTTCAACACTTATTAATGATTTAGGAAATCACATCAACATAGGAAATTCTTCTCCCAATTTCCACCCCATTTATTAGGGCAGAAAATAAGTTCTTGTACCAGTTCTTGAACTCTTGTCCCAGTTTCAACAAATGACTTTGTGGGACTTTTCCTCTCTGGGCCATAATTTCCTTACGCTGTATGATGACATAAGTAAATACCAAATACAAATATGTAGCAGAGAAGTTTGAGGAGAGCCAAAAACCTTAGTTTCCAGTTACACCAGTTACCTGGAGGTTTATGCTTGCTACCACCTTGGTCTTACCTATTTATCAGGGCAGTATTCACTTCGCAACCAGAGAAATATACAGCAAATGATATATTCGAGATGAAAGTATGGACTGCTCACTCATTGCCAGAAGTACTTTCAGCTTCACCTGACAATTCTTGAACTAAGTTTTAGCTTCAGAATTATATTTGCTTTTTTTATAAATGAAAAGGGAAAGTGCAACACTGAAATACTCTATATAACCTCTGCCTTAACTTCCTTGTAACTTCATGGTAATTACCTACATGATATTTTCTTTCTTAAGAATGTACTTCAGGGGCGCCTGGGTGGCTCAGCGGGTTAAAGCCTCTGCCTTTGGCCCAGGTCATTGTCCTGGGGTCCTGGGATCGAGCCCTGCATCGGGCTCTCTGCTCAGTGCAGAGCCTGCTTCTCTCTCTCTCTCTTTCTGCCTCCCTCTCTGCCTGCTTGTGTTCTCTGTCAAATAAATAAATAAAATCTTAAAAAAAAAAAAAAAAAGAATGTACTTCATTTCATCCCCAAATCTCAGTTTTACCTGCTTTCTCTATATCTAAACAAGCACAACCATCAGTTCATCAACACGATGCACCTTATATCTAATTTTTCACAACCTAATACTGCATAGTTAAATCAGCCAGTACTTATTTTTCACAGCCACTTTATAAGAAACTAGGGTCAAGATAATTCTTCCAGAAGAAAGGTTTAAGTAAAATATAATACGTTCATCACTGAAGTAGCATTAACATTGATTTTTCATTATAACTACTTTCAGAAAAAGTATGCCTCCATGGCTAGTGTTAAGAAGTTGTAATAATCCTGATCACTCACGTAAAAAGAACATACATAATTGCTGAAAGTGATAATAAGCCTGGTAAGTGTGCACTAAGTATTTTTGGAAAATGCTATAAAAAGGGGCTCTTGGGTGGCTCAGTGGGTTAAGCCTCAGGTCATGATCTCAGGGTGCTGGGATCGAGCCCTGCATCAGGCTCTCTGCTTAGCGAGGAGGCTGCTTCCCCGCCCCACACTGCCCTGTCTGCTGGTGATCTCGCTCTCTCTCTCTGTGTTAAATAAGTAAAATCTTTAATAATAATAATTTTAAAAAGAGCAGTTTCTAGGGGCACTGGGGTGGCTCAGTGGGTTAAAGATTCTGCCTTCGGCTCGGGTCGTGATCCCAGGGTCCTGGAATCGAGCCCCCTGCTGAGCAGAGAGCCCGCTTCCTCCTCTCTCTCTGCCTTCCTCTCTGCCTACTTGTGATCTCTGTCTGTCAAATAAATAAATAAAGTCTTAAAAAAAAAAAAAAACAACAACAGAGCAGTTTCCAAAGAAAGATCATTATAACACAGATACAACTTTTGGGAGAAACACTACCAAAGTCATTAATAAAAACTGACTACCTATTTTCACATTTCCAAATAAAAGTGAAAGTGGTATTTCCAAAAGAGCAAATAGAATGTCCCTCACATAACATGTTAAAAATCACTCCATCAAAGCTGGTGCAGCCAGTCTGGAAAACAGTGTGAAGCATGAAGTTTCCTCAAAAAAGTTGAAAATAGAGCTACCCTATGACCCAGCAATTGCACTACTGGGTATTAACCCTGAAGATACAAATGTAGTGATCTGAAGGGGCATGTGCACCTGAGTGTTTATAGCAACAATGTCCATAACAGCCAAACTATGGAAAGAACCTAGATGTCCATCAACAATTGAATGGATAAAGAAGACGTGGTATATATACACAATGGCATACTATGCAGCCATCCAAAAAACCGCAATCTTGCTATTCACAATGATGTGGATGGAACCAGAGGGTATTATGGTAAGAGAAGTAAGTCAGGAAAACACAATTATCATATGATCTCTCTGATATGAGGAATTTGAGAGGCAGGTCAGGGGGTAGTGGGGGAAGGGAGGGAAAAAATGAAACAAGATAGGACCAGGGAGGGAGAGAAACCATAAAAAATTCTTAATCTCAGGAAACAAAATGAAGGTTGCTGGGGCGGTGGGAGGGATAGGGTGGCTGGGGTATGGATACTGGGGAGGGTACATGTTATGGTGAGTGCTGTGAACTGTGTAAGACTGATGATTCACAAACCTGTACCCCTGGGGCAAACAAATCATTATATGTTAAAAAAAAATCACACCATTTACCTTATTAATAATCATGGGTTATTAACAAAATAACCATAAACTATTTTAAATTTCAACAGATCCTCAGAGAAATCACTTTCATCATTTCATTATGTTAAATTGTGTGGCTAGAGATCATTCTTGAGCTGATGATAGTAACTTAAGCTTAGAAATGTAGCCACATGCGTCAAGAAACCCCCAGCAGAGTAAGAACATGTCACTTCCATGTGTTAAAGGGGGAACAAAGGATTAGCTATATCTTAGGGATAAGAACACCAAATCAAAGTCCTTTGTCAGATCAAATGAGAAACAAATACCATTAAGAACAAGTACCAGAAAAGGGAAATAATCAAGCTTCTCCAAAGGCAGATTAATATGATAAAATGAAAATGTTTAATACTCTATGATCCCCTTAGAGAACGATATATTGAGAAAAATAGATCTCAAAAAATTATTTTTTAAAAAAGTAAACTGAGTTATCTAGGCCCAAACTGCTCATGATGCAAATATGTAAACCGTTAAACCATAAGTGACTCTTAATCTTACAAAACAAACTGAGGGTTGCTGGGGGGAGGGGGGTTGGGAGAAGGGGGGGTGGGTTATGGACATTGGGGAGGGTATGTGCTTTGGTGAGTGCTGTGAAGTGTGTAAACCTGGTGATTCACAGACCTGTACCCCTGGGGATAAAAATACATGTTTATTAAAAAAAAAAAATAAAAAAAAAAAAGTAAACCGTTAACATCAAACAACTCACAAAAAGCAAACTGACAGTGACAAAATTCAACAAATATATACACATACCAATCCAAATATTAATTGTCCATGCCCATCTGTAAAAGCTGATCTATGCATAATTCCTTCACATCTTGTTATTAGCAACAGTCTTCATTGATAACTTGGAATACGCCACCCCAATTTAAGTGAGTTAGGACATCATTTTAGGAAATAAAACTAGACCCCTAACATTTAAATGCTTCTTAAATAACATAAACAAGAAGTGATTCTTATGTTGTTATGAAGTTCAAACTACCTAACTGCTTTCCAATTGTCCTTTTTATTATTAAAACAAAACAAAACAAAACCCTAAATTTGTTTCTCTAGTAGAACCCAGGAAAAGAGAAGAGTGAAAAATGTCTCTTGCCCCTGAGACATAAAAGCAGAAAGACAGAAGAAGTAAAGGAGGGAGGAAGATAAGGAAAAAGGAGAAAGGAAAGAAGAAAGTTAAATAATCCTTGCTCAAAGATACAGAAACAGCTTTTAAAATCATATTGAAATGCAAGGCACCCTAAGCTGTAGTTTCAAATAAACACAAACACATAAGGCACATGAGTTTAAGACTTGAAAGACAGTTAACAAATGAAGCAACCTTTCACTTTTGATTATAAAAATAGTAATCTAAAAATAGTATGAACACATGCAGTCAGCTGACAAAACTGTTTCAAAATGAGTCAGAATACATCTAAGATGAAAATACTCAAAGCAAAATACCAATGCCAAAAGCATGCCATATTGAAGGATTTTCAGGGGTTTTCTGAAATTAAATGTTTGTGAAGTTGTAAATTTATCCCTTGATTATAAACACTTGCTATACTTGTACACTAAATAGAAACGCTTAAAATTTTTATTTTTATTTATTATTTTATTTGTCAGAGAGAAACAGAGAGCACAAACAGGGGGAGCAGCAGGCAGAAGGAGAAGCAGGTTCCCCTGCTGTGGGACTTGATCCCAGGACCCTGGGATCATGACCTGAGCCAAAGGCAGACTTAACCCACTGAGCCACCTAGGCATCCACCGCCCCCCCCCTTTTTTTTTAACTAAAAAGAAACTTAAGTAGAAGAGTAAATTTTTAAATATTCAAAATGATTCCCTATTAGAAATTCAGTGGACACAGAACAGCTCAGAGGAACAAAAACTGAAAAGTACTGCTGTATGGCTGACTCTCCAACTGATTTCTCTAAAGTTTTTTCTTTCTTTCTTTTTTTTTTTTTTTTTAAAGATTTTATTTATTTATTTGGCAGAGAGAGATCACAAGCAGATGGAGAGGCAGGCAGAGAGAGAAAGGGAAGCAGGCTCCCTGCTGAGCAGAGAGCCCGATGCGGGACTCGATCCCAGGACCCTGAGATCATGACCTGAGCCGAAGGCAGCGGCTTAACCCACTGAGCCACCCAGGCGCCCCCTAAAGTTTTTCTTTCTTTCTCCCTCTCTCTCTTTCTTCTTAAAGATTTTATTTATTTGAAAGAGAGAGAGAGAGAAAGAGAGAGAGAGTGCACGCTCACAGAGGAGAATGAGAGGGAGAGGTAAACCCACTACGCAGACACCTGACAAGGGGCTCAATCCCAGGACCCTGAGATCATGACCTGAGCCAAAAGCAAACACTTAACCAAATGAGCCACCCAGGAGCCCCCTCTAACATTTCTGCATTAAAAACTAATAAGACTACTATATTTCTCTGATTTAAAAAAATAAGGCAAGTGTGATGAAAAAATTCCAAGAACCAAAGAATCAGATAAACCTTCAAAGGTGAATTTTTATAACTATACATAGCCTGGCCTGAATGGAAATAAGATAACAGGTACTCCTTTCAAAAGGTGCTAAATATCTAATAACAGTAAAAAGATTACAGAAGAACAAAGAATGACAATCCTAACAAATGTTTTAAGTACAATTTTTAATATTTTTTTTTACAGAGACTAAGTTTCTAACTTTGTCCTACAGGGCTGTCTCTCACAAAGCAAGAGCCCCTTCAAGAGTGGTTCTAGATCCTCAGGATTCTTTGTGATCTGTTTAAACTGAACAACAACACATTGTTTTTTTTTAAAAAAAGTCTGCATCAACAGAGCTGCACTTCACAATGAGTACTCCAGCAGAGGCACACAGCCCTGGGTGTAAGCACTCCAAGCTACTGACCCAATAGGGTTCATCTTCCTGGAGCAGCAATTTTAGTCAACAGATAGAGAAGAAAAATTTTTACTTATGAAAACATTACTTAATAAGCCCAATAAAGATATGAATGTTTAAAATAATGTGAAATTTCTAAGAAACTTCTCACACCAGACTGCTTTAAGAAACACTTGAGAGGGGCACCTGGGTGGCTCAGGGTTAAGCCTCTGCCTTCGACACAGGTTGTGATCTCAGGGGTCCTGGAATCAAGCCCCACCTCAGGCTCTCCCGCTTAGCAGGGAGCCTGGTACTCCCCCCGCCCCCACTGCCTCTCTGACTACTTGTGATCTCTGTCAAAGAAATAAATAATATCTTAAAAAAAAAAAAAAGAAGAAGAAGAAAGAAAGAAAGAAATACTTGAGAGCCATGAGGAAAGAGGAGGTATTAAGTGGACACCTTGATTTATAGTATTAGTACAGGAAAAAAACAAACTCATTTGGAAACTAGAACACCCAGGTCTTATAGAATTTAAAACAGGGGAAAAAGGAACGAAAAGAGCATAGAAAGAAAACATGAGGGACTGAGTAATGAGGCAGACAACTTTAGATTGCAGGGATACAAGGTAAGTGGTGGCAAATCTATGTGGCTGTAGCTATATGGAGGAACATTTTGGAAATGTATGGGGTACTTTTTTTTTTTTTTAAGATTTCATTTATTTATTTGAGATGGAGAGAGAGTGACAGCACAAGCTAGGAGACAGAGGGAGAGGGAGAAGCAGGCTCCCCACTGAGCAGGGAGCCCAGTGCAGGACTTGATTCCAGGACCCTGAGATCATGACCTGAACTGAAGGTAGCCGCTCAACCAACTGAGCCAGTCGGGTTCCCCTGTATAGGACATTTTTAATGATCATAATTATTGGGGAGGATTCAATGAAACTTTAGTGATCGCAGTATATTAGATATCCCACAATTCATGGAATAGCCCCACACATAACAAAAAACTGTACAAGATGTTCAAATGTAACTGTACAACTACATACAGGTGAAAGAATTTTGACACTAAAAGTGAAGTGCTTTACCATTAAGTATTTTTTGCAGTTAAAAAAAAAAGGATTTATTTATTTATTTGAGAAAGACCAAACATACAAGGTAGTTTGAGGGGGTGGGGGGAGCAGAGGAAGAGAGAGAGAACCTCAAGCAGATGTGGAGCCAGGGAGCCAGAAGACCCATGTGAGGCTCAATCTCATGACCCGAGATCATGACCTGAGCTAAAGGCAGACACTTAACCAACTGAGCCACCCAAGCGCCCCAAGACTGAAGACTATTTCAATAGTCTAGAACCAACTGTCATTACACTGGCAATAAGCAGACATAAAACAAGCACTATCACAGAATTTCATTAGTAATTTTGTTGTTAGAATGCTTCATGTTACTGTCATCCTTCCTGGTATGACACATAAAACAATTTATGTTGCAAAAATTAGACACTGACATTACTAATTTATTGCTTGTTAGCTTTCAATCTTATGGATTCTGTCCCCAGAAGCCCACTGCACAAATTTTCTCTGACTTGATATGTCAATGTTTTTCCCCCCAATTCTTCCTTTGCCTCTATTCCTTTCACATGTAACAATGTTCAAAAATAATGTTCTGTGATACTAAGTAACTACTGCATTCCGTATTTTTTTTTTAAGATTTTATTTATTTATTTGTCAGAGAGAGATTGCAAGTAGGCAGAGAGGCGGGCAGAGAGATAGAGGGAGAAGAAGGCTCCCTGCAGGACAGAGAGCCCGATTCGGGGCTCGATCCCAGGACCCTGGGATCATGACCCAAGCTGAAGGCAGAGGCTTTAACCCACTGAGCCACCCAGGCGCCCCTCCATATCATTTCATAAAGGATTACTGAGACACTGTATTATAGATAAAGTCAGTTTATCTGCAAAGATATAATACTTCCTTTCCTCCAGCTTAGTACTCTCAAATTAAACTTACTTCCCTCTTTTTTTAATCATATTTAAGTCAGTCATACCTATTGTTCTTTATCCTAGCACTGGGTTTTTTGTTGTTGTTTTTTTTTAAAGATTTTAGGGGTGGCTGGGTGGTTCAGTGGTTAAGCATCTGTCCTCAGCTCAGGTCATGATCCCAAGGTCCTGGGATCAAGCCCCGCATCAGGCTCCCTGCTTGACATGAAGCCTGCTTCTCCCTCTCCCTCTCCCCATTGTTGTGTTCCCTCTCCCACTGTGTTTCTCTCTGTCAAATAAACAAATAAAATCTTAAAAAAAAAAAAAATAAAGAATTTATTTATTTGTCAGAGAGAGAGAGCACACAAGCAGGGGGACCAGCAGGCAGATCAAGAAGCAGGCTCCCCACTGAACGAGCCTGATGTTGGACTTGATCCTAGGACCCTAGGATTATGACCTGAGCTGAAGGCAGATGCTTGACTGACTGAGCCACCCAGAAGTCCTACTAAGTTTTTATTTTAATATCTACCCATAATGCTTTTATTTTCTTGTATGTCTTACACAAAATGTATTTTGACCATTTTAAAATTTAAACTTACTCATAAGTAGAAGCAAAATCTAAAAACCATTTTGAATCTTTAGTGTAATGCTGCCTGCATGTTTGAAATACATTTGTTTTATAATAAACTACCGTCCCATTATGGCAATATTTTATGGTTAGACATTATTTATATTTACGGAGTCCAAGATGGCAGTGGCAGAGGAGACCTTCGTTTCCTTTGGTCCCAGAAATTCAGCTAGATAGCTATCAAATCATTCTAAACAACCTGTGAACTCAACTGGAGATCTAAGAAAAGAATAGCTGTAACTCTACAAATAGAAAAGCAACCACTTTCTGCAAGGTGGGAGGTGTGGAAAAGTGAATCTGAGGTGATATATGGCAAGATAAAATGCAGGGGGAGGGAGTCTCCAACAGCCAGCTACTGAAAAGTGACAGAGCAGCAGAGCACAAAATCAGAACTTTGAGAAGTCTGCTCTGGTGAGGGACATCACGGTCTGAAAGCACTCAGGTAGTAAAGTGGGGACGGAATCCCAGGTGGGACAGTGTGGTCTCAGGACCCTCAGGGTCACAGAAAGATCGGGCGTGACTATTGAGTTAGAGGTCCCAAGTATCAGAGCTGGGAAGGCAGCTGCAGAGAGTAAGCCCAAGAGGAGGCTCTCAGCTCGGGTTGCCATAAACCATGAACTGCATACAGTGGGACCACAGCTCTCTGAGCAGGGGCCCAACAAGCAGCACAACTGGGGAGATCTCCCTTCCTTCCCTGGGAGTAGCAGCATGGAAGCACACCACAGGAGTCTACAGGATTTGGCAACTCAAAACAGAGCCATGTGCCTAAGATAGAAATGCTTGGTCACAGTTTGGGGGAGGATGGATGTGGACTGAGACCAGGGAGATGGGAGTGACTGACTGCTTTTCTCTAAGGGCTCAATGAGAAGTGGGGCCACAAGCTCTCTGCCCCTGGGCTGGAGATAGGGAAGTTGTCATGTTCATTCTCATCCCTGAAGCTGCGTAGAAAGCCTTCAGGGAACAAAAGACACATAGAGCACACCTGAGCAGATTATTTAGCCTGGCCCTCTGGCAAGCGCAGCGCAATTCCAGGACAGGCAAAGACATCTGAGAATTAAGGCAAGAGGCCCCTCCCCCAGAAGGTCAGCAAGAACATCCAGCCAAGACCAAATTTACCAATCAATGAGAACTGCAAAACTCCAGCACTAAGGGAACATAGCATATAGAATTCATGTTTTTTTCCCCCACAATTCTTCAGTCCTTCACAATTTAAAACTTTCTTTTCTCTTTCCCTTTTCAATTTCTTATTTTATCAACTCTTATTAAAATCTTTATTAATTTTCATTTTTACAGTTACATTCAGTCCTTTCACTATATTTAATTTTATTTTTGCATATATGTAAGTTTTTTTCTTTACAATTTTGGGATGCAGTTTATTCTAACAGATTAAAGTATACCCAAAATCTAGTGTACAACTCTGTTCTCTTCACCTGTCTAATCGTATTCGTTTTTACGTTTTTTTCTGTTTTGTTGTTTTTAAATTTTCATCTTTACAGTTACAGTCTAATCCCTTCAAAGTATTTAATCTTATATTTGTATAAATATAAGGTTTTCTTTCTTTACAATTTTGGGATCTAGTTTTCAAACAAAGGGACCTGTAAAATACAGATGGGATCCAGTGTATTGCTCTGTTCTGTTCACCTGTCTGATAATATTCTCTTTTTTGGTTGTTTATTTTATTTTTTTCAGTTTCGCATCTCTTCTCATTTCTTTAGCTTGTATTTCTCTGGGGTCATTTTGCTATTTTAGTATTTTGTTCTCTCACTCATCTATTCCTCTGCGGACAGAATGAGAAGATGGAAAAACTCAACTCAAAAAGAAGGGTCAGTACTGACTGCCAGGGACCTAATCAGTATTAACATAAGAAAGATGTTAGAACAAGAGTTCAGAGTAACAATTATAAAGATACTAGCTGGGCTTGAAAAAAGCCTGGAGGACACCAGAGAATCCCTTTCTGGAGAAATAAAAGAACTAAAATCTAATCAAGTCAAAATAAAAAAGGCTACTAATGAGATGCAATAAAAAAATGGATGCTCTACCTGCTAGGATAAATGAGGCCGAAGAAAGAATTAATGATATAGAAGACCAAATGATGGAGAATAAAGAAGCTGAGAAAAAGAGAGACAAACAACTACTGGATTATGAGGAGAGAATGAGAGATAAGTGATGCCATTAAGCAAACAATATTAGAATAACTGGGATCCCAGAAGATGGTGGTGGTGGTGGGGGCGGGGGCAGACAGAAGGCATACTGGAGCAAAATTATAGCTAAGACCTTCTCTAATCTGGGGAAGGAAACAGGCAAACAAATACAGGAGGCACAGAGAAACCCCCTCAGAATCAATAAAATAGGTCAACACATCAAGATATTACAGTGAAACTCGCAAATCTCAGAGACAAAGAGAACATCCTGAAAGCAGCCCAGGGACAAAATGGCTATAACCTATAAGGGTAGAAACATTACACTGCCAGCATAACTGTCCACAGAGACCTGGCAAGCCAGAAAAGACATGTATCATACATTCAAACTAAGAATACTTTATCCAGCTAGGATGTCTTTCAAAACAGGAGAGAGAAAAAACTTCCAGGTCAGGGACACCTGGGTGGCTCAGTGGGTTGAGCATCTGCCTTCAGCTCAGGTCATGATCCCGGGGTCATGAGATTGAGTCTCATACCGGGCTCCCTGCTCGGCGAGGAGCCTACTTCTCCCTCTGCTCATGCTCACACTCTCTCTCCCTCTGATAAATAAATAACATCTTTAAAACAAAAACAAAAACAAAAACAAAAACAAAAACAAAAAAACTTCCAAGACAAATAAGAACTGAAATAATTTATGATTACTAAGCTAGCCCTACAGGAAATATTAAAAGGGATCCTCTAAGTAGAGACAGCACAAAAGTAAATAGACTAGAAAGGAACAGAGACAACATACAGAAACAGTGAGATACAGATAACAGAATGGCACTAAATTCCTATCTTTCAATAATTACTCTCAATATAAATGGACTAAATGGTGGCACCTAGGTGGCTCAGTTGGTTAAGCCTCTGCCTTCAGCTTAGGTCATGATCCCAGAGTCCTGAGATCAAGCTCCACATCAGGCTCCCTGCCCAATGGGGAGCCTGCTTTTCCCTCTCCTCCATGCTCATGTTCTCTCTCATTATCTCTGGCACTATGTGTGTGTGCATGTCTCTCTCTCAAATAAGTAAATAAAATATTTCATTTAAAAAATGGTCTATAACGGCACAATCAAAGGACACAGGGAATCAAACTACATAAAAAAGCAGGACCATCAGTATGCTGTCTGCAATGGGGTGCCTGGGTGGCTCAGTGGGTTAAAGCCTTTGCCTATGGCGTAGGTCATGGTCCCAGGGTCCTGGGATCGAGCCTCTCATTGGGCTCTCTGCTCAGTGGGGAGCCTGCTTCCTCCTCTCTCTCTCTGCCTGACTCTCCATCTGCTTGTGATCTCTCTCTGCCAAATAAATAAATAAAAATCTTAAAAAAAAAATGAAATAAGAAAGGTCTCAAATATATAACTTAACCTACACCTATAAGAGCTGGAGAAAGAACAGCAAATAAAGCCTAAATCCAGCAGGGGAAGAGAATTAATAAAGATAAGAGCAGAAATCAATGATATAGAAACCAAAAGTACAGTAGAACATATTTATGAAACTAGGAGCTGGTCTCATATTTATGAAACTAGGAGCTGGTTCTTTGAAAGAATTAGTTAAGACTGATAAACCTCTGACCTGACTTAACAAAATGAAAAGAGAAGAGACCCAAATAAATAAAATCATGAATGAAAGAGGAGAGATCACAACCAACACCCAAGAAATACAATTATAAGAACATATTATGAGCAACTATATGCCAACAAATTAGGCCACCTAATTTAGGATGTATTCCTAGAGATGTATAAACTATCAAAACTGAAACAGGAAGAAATAGAAAACCTGAACAGATCCAAAACCAGCAAGAAAACTGAAGAAATAGTCAAAAATCTCCCAACAAACAATAGCCCAGGGCCACATGGCTTCCAAGGGGAATTCTACTAAACATTTAAAGAACTAATGCCTATTCTTCTGAAGCTGTTTCAGAAAATAGAAATGGAAGGAAAACTTCCAAACTCTTTCTATGAGGTCAGCATTACCCTGATCCCAAAACCAGGTAAAGACCCCACCAAAAAGAAGAATTATAGACCAATATATCCCTGATGAACATAGAGGCAAAAATTCTCACCAAAATACTAGCCAATAGGATCCAACAGTACATTAAAAGGATTATTCACTACAACCCAGTGGGATATATTCCTGGGCTGCAAGATTGGTTCAACATCCACAAATCAATCAATGTGATACAACACATTAATAAAAGAAAGGATGAGAACCATGTAATCCTCTTAACAGATGCAGAAAAAACATTTTACTAAGTACAGTGTCCTTTCAGGATGAAAACTCTATAGTGCAGGGACAGAGGGAACATACCTCACCATAAAAGCCATATATGAAAAGCCCGCAGGAAATATCATTCTCAGTGGAACTGAGAGCTTTTCCCCTAATGTTAGGGACATGGCAGGGATGTCCACTATTATCACTATTGTTTAACATAGTACTAGAAGTCCTAGCCTCAGCAATCAGACAACAAAAAGAAATAAAAGGCATCTGAATCACCAAAGAAGTCAAACTCTCACTCTTCCCAGATGACATGATACTTTAGGTGGAAACTCTAAAAGACTCCATCCCAAAATTGCTAGAACTCATTGCTAGAACTCAATCAAGGCACAGAAATCATTTGCATTTCTATACACCAACGATGCAGAAGAAAGTAATTAAAGAGTCAATCCCATTTACAAATGTCCCCAAAACCATAAGATACCCATGAATAAACCTATCCAAAGAGGCAAAGAATCTGTACTCAGAAAACTATAGAAACTCATGAAATTAACTAATGAAGACACCAAGAAATGGAAAAATGTTCCATACTCATAGATTGGAAGAACAAATATTCTTAAAATATGTGTGCTACCTAGAGTAATCTACACATTCAATGCAATCCCTATCAAAATACCATCAACTTTTTTCAAAGAACTGAAACAAATTATGCTAAAATTTGCATAGAACCAGAAAAGACCCCAAGTAGCCACAGGAATGTTGAAGAAGAAAAACCAAAACCACTGGAATCACAATTCTGGACTTCAAGCTCTATTACAAAGCTGTAACAATCAAGACAGTATGGTACTGACACGAAAACAAACACACAGATCAATGGACCAGAAATAGACCCTCAACTCTATGGTCAACTAATCTTCGACAAAGCAGGAAAGAATGTCCAATGGAAAAAAAAACAGTGTCTTCAACAAAGGGTGTTGGGAAAAGTCGACAGCCACATGCAGAAAAATGAAACTGGACCATTTCTTTATACCATACCAATGGATGAAAGACCTAACTGTGAGATAGGAATCCATCAAAATCCTAGAGGAGAACATAGGCAGCAACCTTTGTGAAGTCAGCTCCAGCAACTTCTTGCTAGACACGTCTCATCTACAAAGGCAAAAATGAACTTTTGGGACTTTATCAAGATAAAAAACTTTTGCACAGTAAAGGAAACAGTAGGCAAAACCAAAAGACAACCGACAGAATGCAAGAAGATACTTGTAAATGATATATCAGATAAAGGGCTAGTATCCAAAATCTATAAAAACCTCATCAAATGCAACACCCAAAGAATAAATAATCCAATCAAGAAATGGGCAGAAGACATGAACTGGGATTTCTCCAAAGAAGACATCCAGATGGCCACAGACACATGAAAAAATACTCCACATCACCTGTCATCAGGGAAATACAAATCAAAACCACAATGAGATACCACCTTACAACATTCAAAATGGCTAAAATTAACAAGTCAGGAAACAACAGATGTGGCCGAGGATATGGAAAAACGGTAACCCTCTTACACTGTTGGTGGGTGGGAATGAAAGCTGGTGTAGCCGCTCTGGAAAACAGTATGAAAGTCCCTCAAAAAGTTGAAAATAGAGCTAAACAGAGCTATCCTATGACCCAGCAATTGTGCTACTGGATATTTACCCTAAAGTTACAAATGTAGTGATCCGAAGGGGCATATGCACCCCAATGTTTAGAGCAGCCAATGTCCAAAAAAGCCAAACTATGGAAGGAGACCAGATGTCCACTGACAGAATGGATAAAGATGATGTGATATATATGTATATAATGGAATACTACTCAACCTTCAAAAAAGAGAAGTCTTGCTATTTGCAATGATGTGGTCGAACTAGAGGGTATTATGCTAAGCAGAGTAAGTCAATCAGAGAAAGATAATTATCATATGATCTCACTCATATGTGGAATTTGAGAAACAAAACAGGGGATCATAGGGGAAGAAAGGAAAAAAAATGAAATCAGACAGGGAGTCAAACTATAAGAGACTCTTAATATTGAAAACAAAGTGACAGTTGTTGGAGGGGAGCTGGGTGAGGGGATGGGGTAACTGGGTGATGGACATTAAGGAGGGCACATGATGTAATGAGCACTGGGTGTTATATAACACTGATGAATCACTGACCTCTACCTCTGAAACCCACAACAAATTATATGTTAATTAATTTAATTTAAATTTTAAAAAGACATTATTTATATTTATTTTTGTCACTGAGTGTGGATAAAGTATATAGGTAAATTATATTACTTACTAATTTCATTTGAGAATAACCACACAATACAAAAGGAGGTGCTGCCTGCTTTAAACCTAGCAAAGATTTCAGCAAAGACACGATGTTTCTTCAAAAGACCAGGAATAGCCATAGTGAAACTTCTAAGGAAGAAGGGTTTCCATGAGAGAAAGAATGATGGCATACTTCAGGAAAAGACATGGTAATAAGCAGAGTATCAAGATGCAGGGGAGAACTATAAGCACTGACTGACACTAACAATGATAAGCTCTGACAAAAATTTCCAGGAAAGAAGAAAGCCATAGATATATATTAGCGACCATGCAGGACTTAAAAGGAACCAGCTGCCTTTGTAAAGGTACACCTCAGGGCAGGAAGTAAGACGCTTGATTATAAAAAAGCAAGTAAAAAACATACTGAAGAAGAAATTATTGAAAAACTGCCTTCTCTCTCCTAGCATTCACCAAAGATTTTCTGAAGCAGTCAAAATCAGCCAGGAAAATTTCAAAAAGATAACTTATTGGGGAGCCTGGGTGGCTTAGCAGGTTAAGTGACTGCCTTCGACTCAGGTCATGATCTCAGGGTCCTGGGATTGATCCCAGCATCGGGCTCTCTGCTCAGCAGGGAGCCTGCTTCCCCCCACCCCTGCCTGCCTCTCTGCCTACCTGTGATTTCTCTCTCTGTCAAATAAATAAAAATATAAATAAAATCTTTAAAAAAAAAGATAACTTATTTTGAACACAATTAAAAGGTCCCTGAAATCTATGACAGTTATTCCAGTCAAAACCTAAATGGCCTCATATTTTAAGAAGGCCCAATCAATCTAGTCCATGCCATGTTTCCTCCCGCAGAATTAATACTCAAAAGGAAGCTTTACCACAATACCTTTATGCTAAATTTTGGGTTTTCATAATAAATATTTGTAAAAATATATTTGAAGATGTACCCTTTAGCTTCATGGTGAATTTTGCTCTTTTTATGGTTGAAATGGGTTTCCTTATTCTAACCCCATAAAGTCTTCAGGAAAGAAATGATCTCTTACTACTCTATTTGTGACCACTGTCCAAAAACCAATTAGGAGCTAAATTCAGGATGATCTATACAGTCATTTTTAAAAAATTCTTTTCATTTAGGGGCACCTGGGTGGCTCAGTGGGTTAAATCTCTGCCTTTGGCTCGGGTCGTGGTCTCAGGGTCCTGAGATCGAGCCCCATGTCAGGCTCTCTGCTAGACAGAGAGTCTGCTTCCTGCTCTCTCTGCCTGCCTCTCTGCCTACTTGTGATCTCTGTCAAATGGATGGATAAAATCTTTAAAAAAAAAAAAATTCTTTTCATTTATATCATTTCACTATTTACTTATGACCTAAGAATCTTTTGAAGTCTGTCATCCTACATCTGCAGTCATTTTCAAAAAATTCAATGGTAAGGGTGTAACAAAGGCTGCTAACTTCAGTGAAGCCTGAGAAATGATCAGGATTAAAAGAACTGAAATGAGGAGGCTAAAAGAAGTCACGAAATAATGAAAACCTGCATAGAATTGAGACAGAAAAATCACAGAAGTAAATCTTAAAGGACTTAATTTATAAAAAAGAAAGGAAAATAACGGAAGTATATAAAATGGTGCTCTTCAGGGAATGAGTTCGTGTGTGTATGACAAACAACTCTAGGTAATGAGAGGAGAGGTATACTGAAGAAAACCGTAGAAACTTTCCTAAACATAAAGCTCAATCACAAATAGTTTAGGAGATTTTTCTTAGGGGCGCCTGGGTGGATCAGTCGGTTAAGCCTCCGACTCTTGATTTCAACTCACGTATTACCTCAGTGTTGTGGGTTCAAGGACCGAGTTGCAGAGCCTACTTACTAAAAAGAAGAAGATCCTGAGCCCAGCCTGGTGCGGAGCACAGGAAGCTCAGGAAGCCCCACCAGCTCATGAGGCATGAGCTCCTGGGCAGCTAGCTCCCTCCCACCCTCTCCTTCCCCACGCATCAGCATGAAAGCCTTTAGTCCAGTGAGGCCCATTAGAAAAACCAGTCTTTTAGATCATAGCCAGGTCATCTTCTGGAGCAAAGCCTTGGTGGAGGACATGCTGGGCTTGCTGTACAACATGACTGTTATTCCAAACTCATGGAGCTGGTGCGCAAGCATCCCCAGAACAAGAAGATGAGCAAGATGAAAACCCTGCAACAAGATACCTTGGACCTGCACTTGTACCCCACTATTGTCAGTCCATACCACTAGTGACCTGGGCAAAGCCAGGCATCCAGGGCACCACTGACCACCCTAAACATGGGCATCAGTATCCTGTCCTTGCAGGCTTCTGAATTCCCTCCTGAATTAATGTCAAATGACAGCAAAGCGCTCTGTGGCTGAATTACACAGAGTTCATGTGTCCATGACTTTCCTTTTCTTTGCACAACAACAAATCCACAGGATTCGTTCTTTTAAGACACTGAACTACTTATTTTTCTAAGATTTTATGTATTTATTTAGAGAGAGAGGGAGAGAGTGAGACCATCTGTGCACACGAGGCAGGAAGCAGCAGAAGGAGCAGACTCATGAGATTACGATGCTGAGATTGTGACCCCAGATGTTCACAGATGCTAACCGAATGAGCCACCCAGGCACCCCCTGAACTTATTTTTCAACCATTTCACAGTGTGAACAACAAGTTGAATGGACATTTTTTAAAAATGGAAAGAAAACTAAGACCATCTTCCCCAGGGTATTCTCTGACTTGGACTGTGATATTAGTTATTTATGAAAAAGACTTTTAAATGCCCTTTCTGCAGTTGTAAGATTTTCTTTATATAGTATTTTCACCATGGGGAGTGAAAACACTAAAATCCTAAGGAATTTGCCAATTTAAAGAGACTTTGCCTTTTTTCAAAGGTGGAACATGAATACTGGAAGAATCCAGTGTTCAGTTACTTAAATGAAGTCTTTTGGCCAGAAATAACCCTTTTGATGCAAGCCTAATGAATGCTCTGTGTGTGTGTGTGTGTGTGTGTGTGTGTGTGTGTGTGTGTGGTAAAAGCCTGTGAACTCTTTAATTAGAGTTTTCTTGTATAGTGGCAGAGATGTTTATTTCTGCATACAAAGAAAGTGTAATCATGTACTTAAACACTAGTAAACTTAAACCTTTTATACAAAATAAATCATGTGTTTGCTGAATGGTGAGTGGCTGCTTTATTTCAAAAGACCAGTGTTTGGATTTTTTTTTTTTTTAAAGATTGTATTTATTTGACAGAGAGAGAGATCACAAGTAGGCAGAGAGGCAGGTAGAGAGAGGTGGGGGAAGCAAGCTCCCTGCTGAGCCAAGAGTCTGATGTGGGGCTTAATCCCAGGACCCTGAGATCATGACCTGAGCTGAAGGCAGAGGCTTAACCCACTGAGCCACCCAGGTGCCCCTAGTGCTTATATTTTTATTATGCTATGTTATAACTGAACCCAAATAAATACAAGTGCAAATTTATGTAAACTGTGTAAGATTATAACAAACATGTCTGAAGTTAAAAAAAAGAAAAAAATGTTTTTTTTTTTTGAAGTAGCCCAATGCAAGGCTTGAACCCACAGCCCTAAGTTCAAAAGTCAGATACTTAACCACATGAGTCAACGTTTAAGAGTATTTTAAGACAAATATGCTAAGACTAAAAATTAAGAGCTAGATCACAACTAGATAAAGCCTTGTTAACAGGGAGAAATGATACTTCGTAGTCAAGTCTAAAATCACTATTTACCAAAAAGGACAGATCATCATACTGTACTCTGTAAACTCAGAATACAGAACATACCAGAATTAGAGATCTGGAAGAGTTAGGATGTACGTAAAAGAAGTTATAATCAGCCAGACATTCACAATACTAGAATGTCTAAACATTACATTCTAGTGTGTCTAAACCAAGAAGCCATGCATGTGAATAGCCTGCATTCCATGAACAGTCACTAAAACTAATGCTTCTTTAACTGGGATGTGGGCACCCTCTGGAATATGCCAAGCTCCTCTCCTTGAGGTATTCATTTTACTTGAAGAATTAAAACACATGAGAATATATTATGAAGAATGCCAATGTGCATTATTTTCAATGATAAAATACTAGATTTCAAACAAAAATATGCTGTCTTTGGCCACTATGGTAATGTTAACTGTCAGATATCCTGGTAGGAAATTCTTAAGTGAAATTTGAGGTATAATTTAAAGAGGGCAATAAATTATTTTAAGAGTCAAGTTATAAGGAAATGAGCACACTGAAATGTATATCTGCTTATCTCAAATAACCCAATTATTTCTCAATTATGACCAAATTCTAAAAGCCCCCAAGTGTTCCCAAAGAAGTACTTTAAAAGGAAACTTACTTAGGAAACCAATTTAACCCCAGATGTTCTGTCTTGGAATATAATATTCTTTCCACCATGTCATAAAGTGGTCTCCAAGGTAACTCCAAATCATCTCTTGAAAGAAGTTCCTTTTTCCTAACCAAAAAAAAAAAAAAAAAAAAAGTAAACATATATGAGTATACTCATGTACAGCTGTTTATATATTACACCTACTACACAGGGAGGACATTTGTTAAATGCTACTGTCCTCTTGGTGGGCTTTGCTTTCCCCTATCCACAGCAACTCACTGGTAGAATGCAGCAGTAGGAAAAATAATGCATCAGATTCTTATTGCTGCTCAAACCTCAAAGAGCCCCAGGTAAAAGGGGGATTTTTTTTTTTTTAAGATTTTTTATTTATTTATTTGACAGAGAGAGATCACAAGTAGATGGAGAGGCAGGCAGAGAGAGAGGGTGGGGGAGGGGAAGCAGGCTCCCTGCTGAGCAGAGAGCCCCATGTGGGACTCAATCCCAGGACCCTGAGAACATGACCTGAGCCGAAGGCAGCGGCTTTAACCCACTGAGCCAACCAGGCGTCCTAAAAGGGGGATTTAAATTTGTGCCACCATTACTGCCAATGAATTTCCTATTCTTCCATTTTATCTATGAAGCATTTAATGTTTCCAGCACTGTGCTGGGTACCTAGGAGTAAAGAATAAATGATTCATGACTCCTCTAGGATCTTACCACATATAAAATGGAAGAGAACTAGTTTAAACAAACAACAGGTGACGTATGTTTCCATGTGTGCTTCAAAACAGAAGGCCTCACAGAGGAGACAGAATTTTAATTAATTAACACATATGGCTTAAACTTATGATAAAATTTTCTGTAACCTTTTTGCAAACTGGCAATTTGGGACTTGGGTCTTCTTACCAAAGAACACTTAGCTTGTGTTGCCTAAAACCTTGAAGAAACAAACCAAAAACTGTTAGGAGAAATCACAGGAAATTTACTTACTTTAACAAGTTGATCAAGAGACGGGCAAATCCCTGCATCATGCTGATTTCCAGTTTTGGAATTGATACCAGCTCATACAATAACTTGATAAAAAGAACATGATCTTCTTTGCTAAATTTTCTCCCATAAAGTCGAATATATCTGCAACAAAAAAAGCCAATATAGCCTTTAAATGTAAGTATGGTGACATACCCATATTCATTGCAGCATTATTCATAATAACCAAAGTGTAAAAGCAACATGGATGTCCATCAATAGATAAATGAACAAAATGCAATGTGTATTTGTGTATGCATATATATGCATGTGAAATTAGCCAATCACAAAAGACAAATACTGCATGATTCCACTTACATGCAGTATCTAAAATAATCAAACTCACTGAAACGAAAAGTGGAATAGTAGTTGCCAGGGACAATGGAGGTGGGGCACACAAGGAAACCAGTTATTCAAGGAGTATGGGATTTCAGTCATGTTAAGATGAAAAAGTTCTGAAGATCTGTTGTACAACAATGTACATATCGCTAATAATCCTGTACTGTACACTTAAAAATTGTTAAGAGTAAATTTATGTTTTTGCCACAATAAAAAAAAGTGTATTGTGACACCTTAATTTCAAATGTCCTTGATGTTAAGCATTTTATGTATCTACTCATTATGTAGGAAAAATTATTCTGTTTTAAGACTACCAATATTAATTTAATTAACAAAAGACTTATAACTGAATTCTCATCAAGAGTCAATGACCAATTACAATACTGTTGTCTTGTTGTTGTTTGGTCTTCACTGTCTTTTGGTCATAAGTCACCCTGAAAGGCGTTCCCCTGTCCCCTTCCTTTTATTAAGCAAGAGCTCATTTAAGAGAATGATCTGTTTATATATAACTCCTAAAACTACTTAAAAACAGCATATCACAATATAAAGAATAAAACAGAACAAGAGAGTACAGATACATAAGTTTACTGTTTAACCACAGAATCTTTGAAGAAAGAATAATGGTTTGCTTAGAATCCTAAAACAATACACCAAGTTACATAACTCATAACGCATAGTTATAGTAAAATTAAGTTACTATCAAAAATCATATAGTATTTTACCTCGAAGTTGTACACTTTCAGTTTTTTAACTTTAGATAACCAAGGTAATCAAAAGCATCAACTTTAAGTAAAGGAAAAGGTGTCCCAAAAAGAAGACTAATTATGGACTATTTTGAGGATGCATTAAGTAACAAAAACTTAATTAACCAAAAACTTACTTAGAACAAATTAGTGGACACTTAAAAATCATAAAATCCCTTGAGAAATAATCATTTTACAGACAAATACATAAACCAGCAGAAAATTAATATTCCTTATATGGTCTTTAGCACTTCCCCAATAGCTAGGATCAAAATGAACTCTTAACTTCTAAAATTAGGATATCTAACTGCTTTTCCTTTCCATAAATTCCTCAAAATTCTTGGTCCACTAAAAACATAAAAACTTTTTCATTTTCTCACACTGTTGTGTATTTATTTATTCATTCAGCTCTTTTCTGTTGTTTCAAGATACAATCCCATGATTTCACCTTAGAACCCTGTGACCCCATAGTACAGGCAGCAGAGCAATGAAAGCGAGATACTCTTTTGCTTCTGCTAGTAATCACCATGCAAGTTTCTTAACTACAGTGGGCTGGTAAAGCAAATGGAATAGCGAAGGCAATATATAAAAACCCAAAGCCCAGGGCTACCAGAGGTATTTGAAGATGCTGAATAAATGTGGTATAGCCTCTTGCAGCCTCCCCTCAAGTTCACTCTAAATTCTGAAGTAAAAGAATCTATGCTACTTTCAAATGAAAGCAAACTATACTCCTAAAAACTACACGGAGCAGAGTTCAAAGAGCCATCCTTTGCTTTCAGTGGCTACTTCTACTTCAGGTCTAGCCAGGACTGGGGATGCCCCTGGGGTTCTGTACTTACTCCTCTCTGTGGCTAGGATACTTCTGGGGGAAAAAAATGGGGAAACATGGCTCTAAGCCACCAAAATAATTTAGCTATAGTCCATTGCATTTACTGCAATAGAAAGAACTATATGCTTAACATTAGGAACACAAAATTCAGAGCCTCAAATTTAGTATTATGAAACGAAGAGACCAACAGGGGGATTCCTAGAGGAGGTAGAACTGCTGACAAAACTAGAGATATTAGGGGATTACTCAGAAAGAAACCTATTTTCCCTGTCAACCAGGAAACAGTTCTTGTCAACCAGAAAGTGGTTCTTGTCTCAGCATTTCTCAAAATGCAGTCCAAGAAATAGTCATTCTGAAGAGCACAAAAAGTACAAGAAGAAAATTAATAATTGTTTTTCATAAAAACTGGGAAATTCAGGGGCACCGGGTGGCTCAGTCAGTTAAGCATCTGCTTTTGGCTCAGGTCATGGTCCCAGGGGACTGGGATCAAGTCCCACACTGACTGCCTGCTCAGTGGGGAGCCTGCTTCTCTTTCTCTCTCTTCCTCTGTGTGTTCTCTCTCTCTAGCTCTCACTCAAATTAATAAAATCATAGTGTATGTGCTGCCGAAGTGAGCACTAAATAAAATCTTAAAAAAAAAAAAGCGAAAAGCCCAATCTGATATTTAGATACAACCACCTGAGAACTCCCAATTACATAAGGACTCCTTCAAATCAGTAAACCCATTTAAACAACCCATTTAAATTTATTTTTAAAAAGATTTTATTTATTTATTTGACAGAGATCACAAGCAGGCAGAGAGGCAGGCAGAGGCGGGGAGGGGGTGCGGCAAGAAGGCTCCCCACTGAGCAGAGAGCCCAATGCGGGGCTCGATCTCAGGACCCTGGGATCACGACCTGAGCCGAAGGCAGAGGCTTTAACCCACTGAGCCACCCAGGTGCCCCAAAGACACAAAAGACTCAGGTAGGCATTTCTGAGAAGACAACATAGAGATGACTAATAAGTATATGTAAAGATACTCAACACCCTTACTCACCAGTAAAAGCAAATTAAAAACAACAGTAAGGTACCACTTCACACCCACCAGACTGGCTAAAACTAAAATGCCTAATAGTATCTGGTTTGGGTGAGAATGTAGAACAACTGGACCTTTCATGTGTGAATGTCGGTGTATAAACTCGTATATCCACTTTGGAAAAAGTGCCTTGATATTACCTAGTAAATGTCTATTAGACTGTTTAAAATGCATATACCTGAGTTCCATCTTAAATCCAGACCATTAAAATACCAGGAGTGTGAAATGCAATAAAATTGTTTAAAAAAAAAAAAAAAAAAAGAAATAAAAAAAGAAAAACTTAGGGTGGAGACTAAGAACCTTCATTTTTCAATAATTACTCCAGTTGGTTCTTCTGTATATTTATGTTCAAAAATCCTATTTTTGACCATATTAAGAGATGACATTTTTTTTCCAATTAATTTTCACTTCAAGTTTTAGAACTAAAAATTATTATTAGATGTCTCAAATTACTTGAAAACCTTGGTAACAATCATGATTGATCTTTTAAACAGAGTATTTCTTAAATTATCCAAAATATACAGATGATGTCATTATGTTCCATCCTCCCAGAGGAGCGAAAAACTATGAAAGATAATACAAAAGCACTTTTTACCTGCTTCCTTCCTCCTCCCAACCTTACAGTGTATTAATCAAATGCTTTAATTTTTAATCTCAAGGAAAGAAAGGCAGTAGCATACCAGGAACAGTAGCTATTTAATAAAGCATGGAATACTGTCAAGGTTTTTTCTACCATACATCCTGAACATAGTTTAGTATTCATTACAAGGAAGTTTAAAGTAATATAAAATTATACATTACTGAAATGAACTAAGAATTAGAGATTGACGAGAGGCTAAAAATACTGGTTTTCATACAAGCTTTGTCATTCACCAGTTATTTTTCTTCAAGGCAATCACTGGGTTTCTAAGGTTCTAACTGTATCCATCAATCAAGTAAAATTAACATCATTTCAGAACTTTACGACTATTTGTAATTATAAAACATGTACAACATTTAGTAATGACATTTAATCTTAAGTAAATGCTTTATTTTGGGTAGTCCTAGTCAAAAGACCAAAAAAAAAAAAAAAAAAGAATTTTACCTATAAAATTTAAAAACCAGAGTTTAACTATATTCATTTAAAACACTTATAAATTTTTTTGAAAGATTTTATTTATTTGAGAGAGAGAGAGAAAGATAACGTGCTTGCACTAAGCGGGGGAGGGGCAGAGGGCGAAGCAGGCTCCCAGGTGAGCAGGAAACGGCAGGCTGCACTCAATCGCTTTTAAAAAATTCTACATCTAGGGTTGCCTGGGTGGCTCAGTCAGTTGATGGTGGAGCATCTGATTCTGGATTTGGGCTCCGCGCTCAGTAGGGAGTCTGCTTGAGATCCTCTCCCTCTTCCTCTGCCACTCTCCCACCCTTGTTCGTGCTCTCTCTCTCTAATAAATAAATAAACCTTAAGGGAAAACAAAACAACCCACATCTAGCAGTACATCCTAAGTAATAACCTAGAAAATCAAAGTCATAATGCCAACCCACATGCGCAGTAAAATTCTCCTGGGGGAAAAGAAAAGGAAGCTGACGTAAGAGAATAGTTTGTTAAATTCTAGTTTATGCCATTAGATAATATGTAGTCATTTAAAATTATGGTTTTAAAGAACTTTAGTGGATATGAAATGAAATGTCATATAAAGAAAAAAAGCAGGATACAAGGGGCACCTGGGTGGCTCAGCAGGTTCAGCATCTGCCTTTGTGTCAGGTCATGATCTGGGGGTCCTGGGACCAAACACCGAGAGCAAGGAGCCTGTTTTTCCCTTTCCCTCTGCCCTGCTCACATTCTCTCTCTCAAATAAATAAAATCTTTCTTGTTTTTAAAGATTTATTTATTTACTTAAGAGAGAGAACATGGAAGGAGAGCAATGTGGGTTTTAATCCTAGGACTCTGGGATCATGACCTGAGCTGAAGGCAGGCGCTTAACCAACTAAGCCATCCTGGTGCCCCCCCCAAAAATATTTTTTTTAAAAAGCAGGATACAAAACATATATGAATATAACCAGAGAAAAATACATAATCATACATTAAGATTAAAAGATAAAATAAACACCATAACACATTACCTCTATGTGGTAAAACAGAGTGATTTTCATGTTCTCCTCTATAACTTTGTTTGTTCTAACTTTCTAAAGTAAGAAGGCATTATTTTTGTAATTAGAATTAACATGTAAAAACATTTCATATCAAATTTTTGTTATAAAATACAATGTTTAAGATCAGGTAATGAATATTTCCGCATTTCTACGTTTCCCTTAATAAAAACAGCCCTTATCAAAATTACTAAAGTCCTGCTTAAAACAGCACAGAATTCAAGTTGTATGGTTCTCACTAACCAAAAATGACATCAGAGCATGAACCATGGTAACTGACTGCAATGTATGTTTAAATCCATTGAGTTCATAATGAAACTAAAAAATATTAAATACAAACAAAAGAAAACCCCACAGGTTATGCCCTTGAAGAATGGTATCGAACCAAATCATTATCTTAAAAACTGGTAAACAGGGTGCCTGGGTGGCTCAATCTGTTAAGCCTTGGACTCTGGATTTCAGCTCAGGTTGTGATCTCGGCGGTTAGATTAAGCACTCCCTCCAAGGAGCCCATGCTCAGCTGGGAATCTGCTGGGAGTCTGCTTGAGATTCTCTCCTTCTCTCCTACCCCTGCTTGCATGGGAACGTGCTCTCCTCCCCATCTCACTCTAAAATTAATAAATCTTAAAAAAAAAAAAAAAAACTGGTAAATAAAGAGAACCAATGAAACATTTATCCTGGTTTCTACAGGAATTGTACCTCAGGGTAAACAGTAGTTCGGGTATAAAAGTTTTTTAGAGAACTTCAGCTAATAAGCAAAGAACCATTTTGCAATCTCTAAAGAATGTACAATGGCTATTAACATCACCATACATGTATATCATGTATACCATATACATGATAACTAGTCTTGATAAAGAAAATGAAATTTTAGGGGTGCCTGGTGGCTCAGTGGGTTAAAGCCTCTGCCTTCGGCTCAGGTCATGATTCCAGGGTTCTGGGATCGAGCCCCACATTGGGCTCTCTGCTCAGCGGGGGGCCTGTTTCCTCCTCTCTCTCTCTCTCTGTGCCTGCCTCTCTGCCTGCTTGTGATCTCTGTCAAATAAATAAATAAAATCTTAAAAAAAAAAAGAAAATGAAATTTTATATGCTGAATAGCAGCAACAAAATCAATGACTGTATGTCTCTAACATTTCAATCAGACTTCAACTAAAAGTAATTAAAATTATATAATTAATAAAGCTGACTTTAAAACAAAAACTGAGATTACAGAAGCTGTGCCCTCTTTTTAATCTTCTATGGAATATCTAGAAAACAGGTCACAAACTCACTTTATTCTAATACGGACATTATTCTGGCCAAAAGGTCTAATTATAATAAAATATAAATTAAAAAATATTAACACAGTATAACAAAAAGTAACCAAATTATTTAAAAACACATAGTCTTAAAAATTCAATAGCCAAGATCTGTTTTAGGGCATTCCCCCTCTAAGAAGCACTTCCTTTAAAACCAAACACCTTTAAAGGCACAACCTTTAAAACCAGATTCAAGACAATAATGACTATTCTTACTGTTATTACTTAGCATTATTCTGAATCTAGGGATTAAAGAGCAAACTAGGAAACACAAATAGGGGTAACTGTTTCAGGAAGGGTAAAACGATGTTGTCATCAATGCTATGATTTTCCCTAAAACATCTAAAATCAGCAACAAAAAATCCCGCTTTTAGACTGAATAAGAAAAGCCATAGACTATGTTTCTTGAAATCGGCAGCCTACCTTACAGTAACCAGGTAAAAAATAGTGGTGAATGGAGGTAAATTGCCATTCATAATATCAACAAAAAGATTAATTAGAAATTTCTCTGAAACGGCGCCTGCTCAGCAGGGACTTTGCTTCTCCCTGTCCCTCTTCTTTAGCCCTCCCCCTCCCTGCTCATTTTCTCTCTCTCTCAGATAAAATCTTTTAAAAAAGGAAACTTCTCTAAGAGAAATGTATAGAAATTACATTTTAAAACAATAAAACTGTACTAAAATGTAAAGTATCTGAATAAATGGTGAGACATAAGAATTTTTAAAACTATGTCTTCATACCTGACAATGGTCATGGTCATTTTATTTGCTTTAAAATACTTGTCAATGAGATTCCTAAAAAACCTCTTCCCTCTAACCAGAACAAAACAAAACAAAACAAAACTTCCTCCACACTTTAATGTCTTTTCCTTCTGTTCCTAAGATATCACCAATGAAAAAATTTAGAAAGCCAAAATGTGCGGAGAAAGCCAGAAGATCAGGAATTAATTATCTTGACTTGATTACGGGACTAACTCCTGCATCGTAACACATAATACTAAAAATGCAGATACAGCTTCTCATTACTAGGAAGAGTGAATGAACAGATAAAATGTAGGCTTTTCTCATAAATCCCCCTTTCTCTTTTCACTCAATAACCCACGTATTCAAAATGCCTTTCTAGATGTGACGAAATATGTACTGGAAAACGAAATATACAGAAATAAGGGAGACAAATGAAGTAGAGTTTTGTGATTTTTTTTTTTAACCAATGTTTCATCATAGATGAGTTGTCCACTGAACTGAATCTTGAAAGATTAGAAAGCCATCATCACTCTGAATAAGCAACCGAGGGTCAAGAAAATCTGAGCCATTTGAGGAAAGAGGCAGGAACAGGCACAGGAGACAGGTCTAGGCAGAGGAAGAGCAAAACAGCATTCTGTGACAAAAAGACACAATCAAGAGAATGTTCCTTACTCTTTCATTTCACTTCCAAAGAGGTCAAGCTGAGGATCAAGAAAAGGAATACACCATCACAAAACAAACAAAACAAAAAACAAAAAAGGATATCAATTCTAAGTGTCTGCTGATATGGAAGAAAGGCAAATTAGGAATTATCTAAAGTGGAGAATATCTTATGTTGCTATGCTCTAGAATACTTTGCAACTCCCAACATCATAATCAACTCTGAATAGCCAGAATATTTATTGATTTCAACACAACAGCCAAGCCAGCAGGAGCAGCAAGATTCTACAAATTTGCAGAGAATTCAAAGTGCTCTAGGCCAGTCCCTTGGGCAAGTCATTTAATCTATTTGTAAAGCCTAGGTTTCCTCACAAGGTTATGGTGGTGAGTAACTGACTAATATACAAGAAAGACATTCTGATTTAACTGATCTACAGTGGAGCCCCAAGGACCTGTTTGTATGCTTCCCGGACATTTCACTACATTCGAGAACCACTGCACCTTTACAGACTGACTGGAGAACAGATATGGTTTAAAATCGATTTAAATCATTAAAAATAAAATATAATCTGCTTCAAATAGTATTTCTTTAGTTATGAGTGTAAATGTACCTTAAGATATTTGCTTACTATATATTTTCTTGTGAATTAGTTGTTCATATCCTTAGAAGCCTAGCTATCCTTAAGTTCTCCTCTTTCGCAGAGTCTTCCTTCATTCCCAACCAAAATTGCTATCTCTGTCCTCTCTGTCCTTTAATAGCTTATACCAAACTGAGTGTTTTCCACATTCTATTTCTTACTGGAGTTATACATGTATACATTATTGTATTTCTTCAGATGACTGACAGGTAAGGATGACAGGGACATGCCTATATACACATGTAAACCCTCAACTCTAACCAAAGACTGAAACAAGGTGGGCGTTCTGAGAAACATTTTTTTGGTTGACCAAATGTATATCTTGAGAAATATACTGGCTTTTATAATTAAAAAGAGCTCACGAGAACTAGTTCTATCTTTAAAAGAAAAAAAAATCCTTTAAACTAACAATAAATATTTTACCAAATTAAGCAAACTGGCCTTAAAATATTGAGCAGGTTTCCAAAACACACTATAAAACAGGTCTATTATCTTTACCAAGTATAGTATTTCTGATGGAAGGCTCTAAATAGACAAGGAGGTCTGAGGTACACACTCTTCTCTTTATCCTTTCTATACCACAGGCTAAACATTCTCATCAGAGCTTCAGCATATTATATTTCAGAGTTATATTCTTTATGACTTATTAAAACTGACATGACAATTTCTGGAGTAGAACAGGCATTCCCTATTAATATCTAATAATGATTCCTCTCTTCTTTTCCCAGTTGCTTCTCTCTGGAGTCATGGACAAGGAGCATTCACCTCTTGAAATGCTTTACTGAATGCCAGTTAAGAGCCAGACATAGCAAAAGGGAATGGAAAGTAACAAATGGTCCTGGAGCATAAAGCCTAGAAGGACACAGATAACTTAAGTCTTTCAGTATAATGCTCCAAGCACCTACTTTAACAGTTACGGGGTCAACTTGTTCATATCTCTCTTCCCCCATGTTTAAATGGCTTTCTCAAATTTCCTGCTTACCTAACCAAATTCCACCTCAAGACTCAGGTGCAGTTCTTCCCCAGGTAGCCTTCTTAGGCTATACAGCCTGGGAGTTTGCTTCCTCTGGGACACATGGTCCCCTGTGGTCATCAGACAAATCAGCTAATACATTACCTCACTAAGTTTCATTTCCTCAAGGGTAAAACTGGGATAACAAACATACCTACAATTCATAGGGTTGTTTGTGAAAATTAAGTGAAATAATGAATATAAAGTCATTAGCATAGTGCTGGCACACTCTGAGGCCTCAACATATGGTAGGTCGTATCTATGCCACTCATTCAATAATCTATTAACTAATGCTCTCGTATAAGATCACCCAGTTGACTAATTTTTTAAACTGCTGCAACTTTTCATTTTTATCCCTTTTATCTTTGTGCCTCAAGGTGTAGGTGTTGACCCGATGATCTGAATTACAGAAACCTGTAAAATCAGTAGCTTTCATATTTTGGGAGTCACAATCCACTGTTATAAATATATAACCCAGTACATACATAAACATGTATAAAACTGGAAAAAAAAAAAGCTCATATAAAAACCTGAAATTAAGGTCATAAACATTCACCCTTATTACTTCTAAGTTTACTCTAATAATTCTAATTTAGTTTACTAACAAACAAACCCCTCAAAAGAAAAAACTAAAATGATTTCACAATCCTTTGGTCATAACCCACAATTGAAAAATTCTCTATTAAGCACTAATGAATGAACATACAGATGAAAAATAGTGAGACCATACAAACTACAAAAAAAAAAAGCCCCACAAAATGAAAAGTTTTAAGATACTTGCCCATTTAATTATGATTTTTAAAAAATCACATTTTAGGGGAGCCTGGGTGGCTAGGTGGGTTAAACCTCTGCATTCAGCTCAGGTCATGATCTCAGGGTGCTGGGATCAAGCCCCGCATTGGGCTCTCTGCTCAGCGAGGAGCCTACTTCCCCCTCTCTCTGCCTGCCTCTCTGCCTACTTGTGATCCCTCTCTCTGTCAAATAAATAAATAAAATCTTTTTTTAAAAAACCACATTTTAAATCATTCCAGAATTTGTTAAATGATAACTGTTTTCCTGCCATACACAAAATAGAAACCTCTGTTTGGTATATGTTGACAGAAATTTGACAATATTTTACTTACTGAGATGTCTGGAAGTAACCCACCTTCCTTCATAAATAAACTCTTTAGGAATCTGCCCAAAATATAAACACTCTAATGCAAAAGATTGCATTCATAAAGTTTCTTACTCTAAAAGCTTCTATTTCATCTTTGGTTTAAAAAAGAAGTATGTCAGAAAACAAGATGAAATACTCATATTTGAGAGCCCAAAGATTACTAACACATTTCTTTTAGAGTACCCACCATTAGGAGATTAGAAAGCATTTTTAATAATTCTTAAGCAGTTTCCAATTTATTTGAACTACAATACTATTCTCAAACCCATTTCACAGATGCAATAGTGTTACTTTTTTTTCATGGGAAGGGAAAAATATTTACCAGATTTTGAATTTTTTTTAAGCTTTTTTTTCTTTTTAAGTAATCTCTACACCTAATGTAGGACTCCAACTCATAACCCTGAGATCAAGAATTAATTGCAGGTTCTTCTAATGGAACCAGCCAGGCACCTCTTTATTTTTAGACTCTAAAATTTAGGATCTAATTATTTTGGGGGTGAAAAAAAAAACTAGCATAAAAAGGTGATGATCACTACCAAAACTGTATGGTTCACCTATTCAAAAACTGTATTAACTACACTCTAAATTATTTAGCATTAAATATTTAAACATAACAATTACTACAGATTTATTTTTAAATAAAGTATCAAACTCATCAATGCAACCAATATAATCTGCTTTCTTCTCTAATTAACTTTGCTAAACCCACTCCCCCAGACTCCCACTTTTGATTATGAAACATACCATTCTCCTCTTTAACCAAAGTGCTCCTTCCCTCCATTTCTTTTACTAAATGTTTAAGTTTCTTTTGAATCCCATATTAAACTAGATCTCATCCCATAGTTCTTTTCTCCATTTTGACTGTGTACGTAGTAATTTCTTAGAATTCCATAACGCTTTGGTTTACAAAGAACAAAAAAATTAATTACAATATCATTGAGTACAAAGGAATGTATACACACTGCTGTACCACTGCAGTAAATGCTGGGAGAGGAGAAAAGGAAGTAAACATAGAGGACACTGACCTCAAGAAGGCTCACAGTAGAGGGAAGATAATACACAAAGACTACAAAAGCACTAACAAGGGATCAAGAGAGTGCACTAAAAGGGAAGAAATGCTGAGTGTAGGCCGAATATGGAAGTAGCCAACCTCAAGATTCCAAATGGGAATATTTATAGTATGTGCTGCTTTTAACATTCCAGTGGCTGTGTCAATGAATATTAACGGTTTGCTTATTAATGGTGTTTGCTTGTTGTTGCTTTTATTACCCTGTTCTCAGCTTGCCATTCACACTGTATGAGATTTTGATCTAATTTTCTACACAGGTTGGAAAAAAACACAGCTTTGGATTTTGTATTAAAAAGGAGAAAAAGTGGGGTGCCTGAGTGGCTCAGTGGGTTAAAGCCTCTGCCTTCTGCTCGGGTCATGATCCCGGGGTCCTGGGATGGAGTCCGGGCATCGGGCTCTCTGCTCGGCGGGGAGCCTGCTTCCTCCTCTCTCTCTGCCTGCCTCTCTGCCTGCTTGTGATCTCTGTCTGTCAAATAAATAAATAAATAAATAAATAAAATCTTTTAAAAAAAAAGAAGGAGAAAAAGTAGGGTATGTGCTTTGGTGAGTGCTGTGAAGTGTGTAAACCTGGCGATTCACAGACCTGTACCCCTGGGGATAAAAATGTATGTTTATAAAAAATTGAAAATTTAAAAAAAAAAAAAAGGAGAAAAGGAGAGCAGTGAGAGAAGATTCACTAGAAATGTTTCATTTAACAGAAAAGTAAACACCCAGGTTTCAAAATGAGAAAATGGGTGAAGAAGTTGTACCCGTATTTACTACTAAATAAATAAGCATCCCTTAAAAACACAAGAAACTGCCTCCATTTTACTTCAGTCAAGAACATGTACTTCAAAGACAATTTACTGGAGCAAGACCACTTGGAAAATTGTTTTTAAATGATACATTCACATTTCTGAACAAGAAATGGTACTGTTTCACTAATTTTTTCCCCTAACTGCCCTTCTCAGTGCCTCCATTTAGGGCATTAAAACATACTGGTCAGAAAAAGAATTTTTTTAAGTAATGCACTTAGAATTCATATTTTCTTTCCTCAAGTTTCTTGATGGAGCTACGACTTGCCAAGGCTGTCCTTAAAGAACAAAAATTTGTGCTTAGAGAAAAGCACTGGAATTTCCCAAAAGGGCAGACATCTTTCACTAACATATCCAAAGAGCCCAAACCAGTGCCTGCCCCCAACAAAGCACTCAGAAAATATTTGTTCAAGACTCCTGCCGCTACTCCTTTGCATCCAACTATGTATTAACCTTATAAGGACCTCAGTATCTTTGTTTTTAAAATGGAGAATTCAAGGAAGTCCTAGTTGCCCCAGGACGGATTCTATGTCTCCGCAGTTAAGAGGGGGAGAAGAAAGATGCCAAAATACACAAATGTTCATTAATAAGCTGTATTATAAATCATTGTCCATGGAGTCTGTCTGCAGTAAACCTTAGACAAAACAATGCAAATGGAAACTCAGAATTAAAACCACAAATTCTGTAAGTAGAATTTCATGAGATTGATCAAAGTGATGTTGGATTATTGTTCATTTTCCTAAGTTTGAGAATGGCATCAGTATTGACTTTTTTGGTTTAATTCCTTTTCCTTTGCGGATACATACTGGAAGCACTTATGAATGGAGTAATATGCTTCAAACACAATGCAGGGAGGGTGGGGTGCATGAAAGTGGAAGGAACATGACTGGCCATGAGTTGATAATTGAAGACAGATTATGGGTACCTGGAGTTCACTAGACTATTGTCTTCCCTTGTACATGTTTGCTATGTTCCACGATAAAAAAACGTTTAAAGCAAAATAAATTTTAAAAGTATTCAAAAACTATTCAAATCATATATATTGACAAACGAAATTCTCCAAAAACATCCTCACTAGTTACAGTGAGAAGAAATTGACAAGGTGCTTTAAAAGAATGATTAAGAAAGCTTCTTGAGGGAAGTCTGACTTGCTGTCAATGGGAGGATATGACTCTTAATCTAAGTCATGAGTTCAAGCCCCAAATCAGGCATGGCACCTACTTGAAAAAGAAAAAAAGAAAGAATGAAAGTAAGACAAGAAAGAAACTAAAAAGGTGTTTGAAAAATGGGAAGGGCCTCAAATATACATACATAAAATATCTAAGTTTGAGATGGCTATGAAAAATTCAATGTGTACATATGTAGGTAAAGGGGATATCTGTATTATCTGCTCAATTTTGCTCTGAACCTAAAGCTGCTCTAAAAACTAAAGTTAGTTAATTTAAAGAGAAAAAAAAAAAAGAGGGGTGCCTGGATGGCTCAGTGGGTTAGAGCCTCTGCCTTCGGCTCAGGTCGTGATCTCAGGGTCCTGGAGTCAAGCCCCGCATCAGGCTCTCTGCTCAGCAGGGAGCCTGCATCCGCCCTCTCTCTCTGCCTGCCTCTCTGCCTACTTGTGATCTCTGTCAAATAAATAAGTAAAATCTTTAAAAAAAAAAAAAAAAAAAAGAAAGAAAGAAACGTGAAGGACATTTTATTGTGCTCTTATACAACTCTGTCAGAAAAATTCATGTCCCCCCAAATAATTTAATTAACTTACTTTGCTTTTTCTATGGAAAACCAGCTTTCAAATTAATTCAACAAAGAAATTCTAGTTCCTGTTTTGATTGGGGTCATATAATAACAAAGGGCAAACTTTTCCACTATTTTCCCTAACTGGTTCTCACTGATTAATGTGGTAATCTGTCAAGATTTCAAGACTTTTTACAAGTAAAAAGCACTTCTATTTATCGTGTACTTCACAATTTCAATACTTAAACATTAGATATCCAAATAAGTACATCATGTTAATAGCTGAGATTCGGTGGTTAGCATTTTCTACTTTCTCCCCCAACACAGAGATGATACAAATTTGGGTGCTCTTGTGGTCAGATTATTACTTTCCACAAAAGAAGTTCAGTGTATTTGATAATTCATATCTTGACTAAACTTAAGTTTCCGGTGGTTATGTAATCTAATTAAAAACATTATGCGGTTTCAACTGGGATAATCCAATTCCTATCCAGGAAGGCTAATCATGTTCTTAATAATAATTAAACAAGGAAGTTACAGTTTAATTAGCAAATGAAATGATTTGTCAGTATAATAGAGTCATTTCATTGTAATAAAACAGCACAGAATATAACATTTCATCATTAAGACAAGTAAGACATTTAAATTTGTTTCATAATACACCAAGTGCACATCCTTCACTAAAATCAAAATTCTGCTTAAAAAAAAGAAAGCATTATGGATGGGGTAAACTTGTAGGAAATAGTAGGCTATTCACTTGTTTTCCCTCCTCCAGATCATTTTAAAGGAACAGAAAGCTAGAAAGGCCCTTTGGGACTAACTCAATGATTTTTCAAGCAGTATGTTTCAGAGCCCTGAGCAGGCTTTAGGGGGTTATGTGATCACTAAACTGTTAAAAAGAAAGAAAAAAAAATCAGTACAACTTTATCCTGTCCAAGGAGCCCAATACCAGGTTTAAGATTTTGCTTTTATAGAACAGTTCATGGATAAGTTTTAAGTTTGAAAAACCACAAAAAGTCTACACTCCTCCCACTTTCCAAAAGAGGACCCTAAAGCTGAGAGAGGTTAAACAAGACCAAGATGGTAAGAATGTTCACAGCAAAGCCAGGTATAGATAACTGATGTCTTTAAACTAGACCTCACTACCTCACATGAAAGGTCCAGAGAGACAAGGGGGAAAAAAAGCAAGTTTCAGGATTATCCTTCTTCGACTCCGTCATTCTCTACATGGACTATACCAGTTATCCATCAACATCTTTCACTTCGAGTCCAGAAAACTGTGTTTACTGCTGTTTCCCAAAGACCATTAGGTTTGTGCCTCTCTTCTCCCAATTTGTTTCCCTGCTTCTTAAAAACATTCCCTCTGATATTACCTCACATTATGTCTCTAATACTTTAGCTTGTCCATACAAGAGAGCTTTTATTTTACCACAGGGACAATTTTTAAAGCATGCAGAAATAACCTTTCTTCACAGAGATGTTACACAGACCCATTGTCTCGGAAATGGATCAAAACAGAATGATGGTTAGTACCTAAGTGAGGTAAAAAATTAAAAAAAAGGGAGCTGGAGCCTGAGTATCCCCAAACCAGAACTCTACCCGACACAGACCTGTGATGCCCAGATTAGGAGTGTACACTTCTGGTCCGGATCCAGTCCCAGTGCCTCTGAACAGCATTTACACTCTGGTCTTCTTTAGGAATGGGCTTGATCTATATATACAACTACTTCCAGTACTTTACAAGCTGCTCAAATAGTCCTTGCAGAAAGATACACACTGGCCTATTTGAGGCTCTACAGGATAAAAAATAAAGTCACAAAATACCAGACCAGGAATGTTTCTCAGGAATTACTTAGTCCAACCCCCTCATTTCTTTCACAAGAATACCGAAACACACAATTAAAGGAACCTTCCCACAATCACAGAGCTACTGGTAAAAGTTAGATTTTATTTTCATTACTACTTTCCATTCCTCTACAAAGTGCTAAATATGATCACTACTCAGGTAATTGACAGCTGGCATCATTTAGATGTAAACTTGTGCAACACACAAGGCTCATTAAAAAACAAGTGCAACTATAAACAGGTCACCTTAACATGACTTAGGAAAAAAAAAAATACAACCAAGATCACAACATGTCCCACCAAGTTCAAAATGTCTCATAGTGCAATCCTGAGAATCAGTTTGCAGCATTTAACCTCTGTTCCAAAATAAACCTCTGACAGCACTGAATGGTTCGGGGTTCACAGGCTAATAAGACTTATTAACTGCAATCTAGCCTAAACACCAAGGACTGTCTCCACTGTATTTTTAGCCATTTCTAGGTAAAAGCTACTTATACTTAACAAGCCAAAAATAATACAACTCTAGGTGCTAATTTGCCAAGCTTAGTAATATGTCAGAAAACAATGCTTAAATCTGTGTAGATTCCAGATTCAGAAACCCAAAGCAGATGCATTCACACATTGGTATACTTCTACACTGTGCATTTAAAAGCTGTGTCCTAGGGCGCCTGGATGGCTCAGTGGGTTAAGCCTCTGCCTTCGGCTAGGGTCAGGCTAGGGTCATGATCTCGGGGTCCTGGGCTCAAGCCCCGCATCACATCAGGCTCTCTGCTCAGTAGGGGGCCTGTCCCCCTTCTCTCTGCCTGCCTCTCTGCCTGCTTGTGATCTCTCTCTCTCTGTCAAATAAAAAATAAAATCTTAAAAGCTGTGTCCTCTAAAGTGGTTATTCTCTGGTAAATCTAACAAGAGTGATCAAAATGCAGGAATTACTGGAACTAACAAAATAACTTTATTTTTATTGTGCCTAAGTAACACAAACACATAGGAGGTTCACTTGAAATATCATTTGATGTTAATCAATTAAAAAACATTTCTCTGGGGCGCCTGGGTGGCTCAGTGGGTTAAGCCGCTGCCTTCGGCTCAGGTCATGATCTCGGGGTCCTGGGATCTAGTCCCGTGTCGGGCTCTCTGCTCAGCAGGGAGCCTGCTTCCTTCTCTCTCTCTCTCTGCCTGCCTCTCAGTGTACTTGTAATTTCTCTCTGTCAAATAAATAAATAAAATCTTTAAAAAAAAAAAAAAAAATTTCTCTGTTTTGACTGAAAGTGGTTCTTCCCCCGGTTGCATTTCTTTTTTTACCCAAAGTCTCCTATTAATCCTAAATACACAAACTTCTCCATTCTCTAATCAGGGAAGAGCTGTTAACCTTCACATTTTATGTCACTCTGTGAAAAGGGTAAATTAAGTGTTTTAGTTTTGTCTTCATTAAAAAGGTATTACTACCCCCACCACCACCGTCAAGAGGAGATGAGAAATTTGTCAGAGGCTCCCTAATAACTGGCAGATAAGAATCATCTTGTGAGGAAATGTTGAGAAGACTATTGCATTACAAAACCCTGAGTCATCACCCAGTTAACTCAGCAGATTTGGGTAAACACTGGAGAGGTAACTTATGTCTTGTGTGTTTATTATCCATCCATACCCACATGCATGAACATACAATGTTACCAGATTTTGTGTACAGTTAACCAAACAAGATAAGCACAACTTTCTTAAAAAGTACTTCTGACACAGTGAAGATGCCCATCTTGCTGGTTATTTGGACATAAATGGATATATATAGTCTCTAACCTTTCCTCCCAGACTGTATTTTTACTTCTTTCCCCCTTACTTTCAGTGGCACTAAAGTTTGCCAGGTGTTTGTGCAAAAAAACAGTAACTAATAAAAGAATAATAAAACAACTGAAACTGATTTAGGTCATCTATATTCATCTGAGAATATAACACAAGCCAGGTACTCATAATGCCCTAGACAATCTGACAGCTCTCCTCTCTATTTTCCTTAGGGTTGCACATTTCCAAAGGAAATGTCACAACTAGAGAAACACACTTCCCGGACGTTCCAAGACTCAACATTCTCAACATTAACGCCTCGTATACAGCCCGAGAATGTGGTAAGGGCTGATTTTAAACCAATTTCAATAAAAGCCACAGACTGAGCAGGCCCAAAAAAGCAAAATCTACAAGTTTCCTACGGCCTCCTACCCATTCAGAAAGTTATGAGACATGAATTGAGGGATACGAAGAGGCGGAGACCGTAGAGGAAAAGCCGGAGCAAGCACCAGGAGAAGTCAATAGTTGCTCCCCCATAGATGAATCCTGTCTCTCCTCCCCCATGAGTCTTTAAAGGTCCGAGGAGGACCTTTGGGGGACCGCTCACCTCTTTCCCTGGGAGCCCGGTGCCCTCCGGCTCCCCAGGGCCCCGCAGGTCGGAAGACAACAACCCGAATCCTTGGGGGAAAGGCAGCTGGGGAGGACGCAGAGGGCTCGTAAGGACCGAGGAGGTCCGGCAGGAAAGTGGCAGGGAGGGCACTTGAGTGCTTCCCAAGCTTCTTGTCGCGATTCTCAGACTAATGCTCCCAGACCACTGGCTAGAGTCGGGGCAGAGTTGAGTCCAGCGGTCCGGTACGGACAAAGAGCCACCTCCCCCCCACCCTGGACGCTCCCCACCCACTCCCGCCCACCCTACAGGCCCGCACAGACTTACGTGGAGAGTTTCCTGGTCCAGAAAAGGCCCCCGGGCCACAGCTCTTGGAGCTGCACGGCCCGGCCCAGGTTGCTTTTGATCTGGGCCAGCTGCAAGTCTGACTCGGCGTCCAGCCGCTCGGCATAGGGCAGCAGCTTGTTGTAGACGATCTCCTTCTGAGGGACGAAGCCCCGCGGGTCCGGGCCGGGACGCCCACCGGGCTCCGGGGGATCCCTGCCTTCCGCCCGTTCGGCCGGCTCCATGAGCCTAGGGACACCCCCCCCCACCCCCGCCCACCCTAACCCTCCCCGGCCCCCACCCCTCTCCGGGCTCCGCCTCCTCCGCGTCGTCGTCGCCCCGCGCCCGCAGGCGGCCCGTCGCCGTCGGCCCGACCGCTGGGCCCCCTCCCCTGGCCGGCGCGCTGCTGGCCCCCGCGCGATCCCGGTTCGTTGGCGGCGGCAGCGGCCGCTCCGCCCGCCCCGCACCGGCTCGGCTGGTGACGCTGCAGCAGCCGGGCCCGCAGGTTCCGGACGGGCCTCAAGTCACTTCCGGGGCGGGGCGGGGCGGAGCGACGGCGTCGGAGGAGGTGGTGGCGGCGGTGGTGGCGGCTGTGGCGGCGGCGGTGGTAGCGGCCGTGGGAGCCCAGCGGGCCGCGCCTCCTTCGCGGTGGGGCCGGCTCGGAGCCCCCACCCCCGGGCCTCACCCGCGGAGCGCGAGGCTGCCCCACCGGAAACACGAGGCGGAATTCCAAGCTATTGTCCTTTCCCGCTTGGGGTCGCGCGCTCGGTGCGGCTGCCGGTAGTCGCCGTGCCTTCCGACAAGGCAGTGGGCCTAGTCCCAACCCCGAGTGTGTGGAAAAACTTAGGTACTCTGTGTCCGTATCACTTGATACTTAGAGATTTGTTTGCTCAGTCACCTTTAAGCCCTCCCACTTTCTGGTATTCTTCGGGCCACCCTCATCCCAAAAAAGTGAATAGTTACTCATTTAACAAATACTAAGTGAACTACTATTCTGTGTGTCAGACGCTCCTTTTAGGCCCTTGAGATGAGAAGAGCAAGTGGTTTCTGCCCTCCAGGGTTTTGCAGTCAACTGGAGCTTTAGTCCAGGGAATAAGCAGTTAAAAGACAATAGTCTTAATTGCTGGATAACTACAGGATGCCTTGGGAACACCTAAAGGGTTATTTCAAACTGGAGGGGTGTCAAGTAGCTTCCTAGACAGGATACATAAAGTTGAGGTTAAAGGCTTTGAGTGCAAAGGTATAGTTTAGCTGAAGGAAAATCCTAGAGGCTGCAAGCATGAACTCTGGGAATTCAAAGTTCTGAATGGCTGCATATTGCTTGGAAGAGGAGCACAGGATTGAAACCTAGAAAGGAATACTAGGGCGTTTTCAGAACTTCAAACCTAAAAGCAACAAAAACCTAAAAACATTTTAGGCATAGGAACGGCATGATACAATTTACATTTTCAAAGAATCACTCAGACTTTAAGAGAGTAAATTAAAACAGACTCGAGTTGAAAACTGGAGGACCCTTTAAGAAGCTGTGACATACTGGTGGCATGGATGATAGTTGAAATAATTTGAGAACTATTGCAGTAGGAAGAATGGCCTGGACTTGGTAGCTGATTGAACATGAAGAGTAAGACAATGGGAAGAAATAGGATGAGTTCAGATTTCTGGTTTGAGAAGCTGGATAGATAATGTAGTCCTTCTTGGAGATAGCAGAAACAGATTTGGAGGCTGAATCCCTAAAGGATGGAAAAGTACTTTGATATATGGATCAGGACGATACAGGCTATTGTCTTTTTTTTTTTTTTTTAATTTATTTGACAGAGAGAGAAAGATCACAAGTAGGCAGAGAGGCAGGCAGAGAGAGGTGGGGGAAGCAGGCTCTCTGCTAGGCAGGGAGCCTGATGCAGGGCTTGATCCCAGTACCCTGAGATCATGACCTGAGCCAAAGACCAAAGACAGAGACTTAACCCACTGAGCCACCCAGGTGCCCCTGATACAGACTATTGTTAAAAGATAACTGAGACTTAATAACAATTTTAAGAGTCTATTGGAATTGGGCAGGGCCAAACCAGAAGTAGTTAGGATCCCTGACAGGAGCCAGGGAAAGACTTAAGTAGAGAAGGTATGGAGACAAAGAAAGGAGATTGTTGGATTGGCCATAGCTTTTTTTTTTTTTTTTAAGATTTTATTTATTTATTTGACAGAGAGAGAGATCACAAGTAGGCAGAGAAGAAGACAGAGAGAGAGAGGAGGAAGCAGGCTCCCTGCCAACCAGAGAGCCTGAGTCGGGGCTTGATCCCAGGACCTTGGGATCATGACCTGAGCTGAAGGCAGTGGCTTTAACCCTCTGAGCCACCCAGGCGCCCCCCTGGATTGGCCAATTGGCTGTTTGTGACTGGTTGACTTTAGTGTTTAGATTTCATAACTTTGAAGTTTTTACACAGATTTTGGACAAAGACGTTAAAGCCACTTAAGTCTAAGGGCCTTTATGTAATTAGTTTAAAAGTACAAAAAGAATAGGGCCCTTGACCAAACTCTCAGGAGTACCATATTCAAGGATGGATAGAGAGCAGAGAGAAACCACAAAGAGTACTCAGAAGAAGCAGTCAGAGAAGTAGGAGTTGTAGGAAGGTGGGCATTCCTAAAGATGGAGTGTTTCAGATGGAGGAAATAATCAATGTGCCAAAAGTGGTTGACCAGTCAAATAAAATGAGACCTGAGGAGAATTTATGGGAGTTATGATACAACAGATAACAACAGTTTCAGGAGATCTACAGTGGAAGATTACAATGACATTGGGGAAAAAAGGAGTAAATAACTACAGTCAGTAAAAGCGGACAATCTTTTTCTTTTTTTTTTAAAGTTTGGGTGGGAAGAAAAAGAGGTAAGGAGGTGGCTGGAATAAAAAGGAAATTGGGAAGATGGGATATGTTTTAAATATTAATGAGGAGGAGCCAATGGAGTAAGGTTGAAGATAACGTGGGTGAGGATGACAGAGAGTGGGAGAGAATGTGGAGTAATTGGCCTCAAGCAAAAAACCAGACTGTGCTTCCATTGTCAGAGGAGAAAGGCAGGGGAGGAAAGCACAAAGGCAGAAAGGTTTGCAGATCTGGTGACTAGAGGTTGGAGAAGTTCTTTCTGATTCTTTCTTTCTCTCTTTCTTAATTTCTTTTTCTGTCAAATATGAACATAAGAATGATGGGAGGAGGTGGGGCAAAGGAGATTTGAGGAGACTGGAGAAGGTTTAGAGTAGTCTCAAATTAGAGTAGAGTAGTCTCAAAATTCAGAAAACTCATTAGAGAACCAATTACTTATCAGTTAAGTCTGGAAGCATGAATTTTATTGTCATCTGTGTGAGCAATTTGCAACATTTAACCCAGTAATGTTCAGCAGCCCAGGATTATATGCCATGCAGTCTGGTATAATACACTGAGAAAGGAATAAGAATATATGTTGGTGGTCGTGAAGGTAATGGTGTTAGCTACCACTGTTGAGCACCTCTCTCAGCAAGTGCTTTACCTACAGTATCTCACTGAATTCTCTTTTCTAAGTAGAGATCATTGGGTTGAAAATATTTTTTATAAAGGTTTTATTTATTTGACAGACAGAGGTCCCAAGTGGGCAGAGAGGCAGGCAGAGAGAGATGCGAGGAAGCAGGCTCCCTGCTGAGCGGAGAGCCCGATGCAGGTCTCAATCCCAGGACCCTGGAATCATGGCCTGAGCCGAAGGCAGAGGCTTTAACTCACTGAGCTACCCAGGCTCCCCTGGGTTGAAAATATTTAAAAGAGAATGGTTACTGTCAAAACTGGTTGAAGTCTAAATGAAGAGAGAAAAGGGCTAATAGAGAGGTCAAGGGACTCAGATCCTGATAACATACAAGAGCAATGTGAAAGGATTAGCTTGAGCAAGGGATCTGGAAGAACGGGAATATTTGGATTTAAGATTTCAAAGAGGCCCTTCCAATGATGTCAGTTCCCCTGCAAATGGACGTGGGAATTGGAAAGGTCAAAAGCATTATCGGAACAAAAAAGATGACGTCTCTGTGTGAGGCTTAATGGAAAACACTAGTGAAATCTCTTCAGGTGAGAAAGCTGGGAGACCTTAAGTTTCTCTGGGGGGCCTAGTCTACTCATCATTGGAACTAGTAACCCAAAGCCTGAGGTTAATTTTCTCTTCTCAGACTTAACTCCCAAGCATTTTTTTTTTTAATCTTTTAGAGTTCAGGATACCCCACCAAAAGATAACAACACATTATGCTTTCAGTCAGACCCTGAGGGAGACATTGGCTTCTTATCAGACCCCTCCAGTAGGCTGACTAAAATCGCCATTCCTGCCAAGTGCAATAGCCCTTCATGGAAAATACTCTGAAGACAGAGGTTTCTCCTCAGGCTAGAGGAACTGCTGGGGATAATTACCAATCAAATATTTACATCTTTGGTTCACTGCTTGATAATCCACTTAGTAGTAAGAAAAAATGACAGAGGGCTGCCTGGGTGGCTCAGTGGGTTAAGCCTCTGCCTTCAGCTCAGGTCATGATCCCAGGGTCATGGGACCTGAGAAATAAGAGGCTTTTACCCTAGTTCCTATATGATTTTTTAAAAATAGGCTCTATGCCCAACATGGAGCTCAAACTCAAAACCCCGAGATCAAGAGTTACATGATCTACCTAACAATCCAGCTAGGCACCCCATAGGTCCTATATGATTTTTTTTTTAAAGACATTATTTATTTATTTATTTGAGAGAGACTTTATTTGTTTTTATTTATTTATTTATATTTAATTGAGAGAAACACTTTCAAGCAGGGGAGGGGCAGAAGGAGATGGAAAGAATCTCAAGCAGATTCTCAATCTCACGGTCCTGAGATCATGACTTGACCTGAAACAGTCAGATGTTCAACCAACTGAGCCACCCAGGTGCCCTGCCTATATGATTTTTAAGTTCTGGAGTTTTCGTCCCAAAGCCCTTCTTATGCAGCATGGCATCCAATTTACTTCATTAGAGTATATTTGGAATTCATTTTTTACTAAAGAGGAAATCACAGCTAAAGCAATAAATTTTTCTATTATTACTGCTGTACAGTTTCTGTTAGGCATTTTACCATTTTACTATGACATAACTAGGTGTAGGCATTTTTTATCTTGCAGGGGATTCTTTTCATTTTTAAATGAAAAGATTCATATCATTCATCAATCATGCAAAATTTTTGGCTATTATCTGTTCATAATTTTTCTGTTTGTCTTCTCTCTTTGTAGAATTCCCATTATACATAATGTTATAGCTTCTCACTCTTATCTCTGTATTTGTTACCTCCATTTTGCAAGTATTCATTTCTTTACCTCATTCTGGATGACTTTATGAGACCTATTTCTAATTCACAGAATTCTTTCCTACTCTGCATCTGATCTGTTTAACCTGTCCATTGAGCTTCTAATTCTAATGATTATTTTTTTTTAATTTTAGAAGTTCTATTTTGTTCCTTTTCAAACCTGCTATTCTATTTTCATTGACTTTTGTTCTTTATGGTTCCAATGACTTTGTTAATAATTTTAGATGTGTTTATTTAATTGTTTTAGACAATTATATTTATTTTTATTTTACTTATATACTTGAGAGAGAAAGAGAGAGCATAAGTGAGGGGAGGGGCAAAGGGAAAGGGAAAAGCAGACTCCACACCAAACAGGAGCCCAGCATGGGGCTCAATCCCAGGACCCCAGGATCATGACCTGAGCAAAGGCAGACACCTATGGGACTGAGCCACCCATGTGCCCCTAGACAATAATATTTAGATAATCCTTTCTGTTACTTTAGATTTTTAGGGGTGTTATGTGTCTGTTGACTTTTGTTCATGGCAGTTCATTTGGTTGTGTTTTACAATTTTTTATATTATGATACTATCTCCCTATGGCTTTCTGTTTCTGTGTAAATCCCGTGTGACCCAGAGCATTTTGTTTGTTTGCTTGCGCCAGATCCACAGAAATAGCACAGGCCCAGTATCAGTCAATATTTATGTTCATTTTTCAGCTAGTGTAAATTTGAATTTCTATCTTATATAAGTTACGGGCCTGGGAATTCAGCCCTTAGAGAATTCTGGTTTTTTTGTTTGTTTGTTTGTTTTCAATATTTTATTTCCAACTCCCTTTGGTCTGAGGCATCAGCTTCTTTTTGCGAGTAGTTACTAAAACCCAAATCACTTGCTGTTTCAAGATCAAATAACACTGCCCCCAAATTGATGCAGAATTAACTCACACACTTATCGCTCTGGCTTTCCTTTCCTCTTTGTTTCTGGATCTAGAGATTTTCCTTTTCTGTGTGTGAGCTCATCTATTGTTATCACTTGTTATGTTTAATGCAGCATCTCTGTCTAGGGTTTCTGCATTAGCTCAGGCTGCTATACTACTGGAACTGGAGACCCTTAAGGAATGAACTTCTAACCCTAAATTATTAGACATCATTTGGAGCAAAAGGGAGTAATTGTGGATGATTAAGAGCTTTTTTAGAATCCTCATATCACATACATTGCCATTGGTGATGCCTATCCAAGCTATATTTATTTAAGGATTAAAAATTATTATATTATTATTTAGAAAATGCCTGTTTGATATTTAAATGCAAAGAGTTTTTCAGCACAACTGAAGCTCTTTGTGTTTCTTCTTTTTGAAAAACTATGAATAATGTAGGAGACCACAGCTTCTCTCTAATCAAATACAGTAGAGATGTGTTTTTTAACAGTGGTTGAAGAAATTAACAATAGAGGCAGTAGAGAGATAATAACCAATGCACAAAGAGGATACACACTCTTTTCCACCTACCCCCAGTTTTTATATATAAAAATAGAAAAGGCCTTGCTCATAAGCAGAGAGTGGAATTGTCTGCATGAATAATTTGAATAGCCAGCAAGACACTCACCCTATAGCTTATGCTCGAAATGCTACCCTTTGCAATGTTTCTTTGTACTAAGCAGAATCTCTTTTGAAATTTACAGGCTCATAAGAGGGGTAATATATCAAATCCCAAATTTGCCAGGGTGAATTATATATTCATTAATTTAATAAACATTGTTGAATGCCTCCTGAGTGCCAAGTTTGAGATCATAAGATGAATGACAGTACTTGTCCTCAAGGAGTTCACTTATCTAGTGGGTTGACATTTAGTAAGTAGATAAATTAAAATTATAACCAAATCTTGGCTGGGATCTCCCTACCTCTCAAAATCTCTAGATGAATCTAATTGAAACTGCCTTCCATAGACTGAAAAATTCAGTGCTTCACCCAGTAGTTCTGCCAGTTTTGGAAGATGGAAGATTAGGTTTTTATAGTAACTCCCACCTCTAAACTTTTGTTTCTGATAAACTAGGTCTGTCAAGTGATCATCTTCCCCTGAGGCTTCTATTATTCCTCTTTCAGTACTGCTTTAATCTGAACATGGAATGTAGCTTTTTCCCTTATTCTCCACAATTTCTATCCAACAAATCATTCATACAAGGCTGTGTATATGTCACAAACAGGAGAGAGAGAGAGAGAGAGATGTAAGCAAGTTCAAAGAGATGAAGGGATTTACATACTAGAAATAACCACTTAAAATTTAATATAAATGTTTTTCCTAAAAAATCCATTTTCTATGTGATTGCTGATATTGTGGATCTCACTATCTAGTGGCCAGACATTAAACAACTCATTCTACAGGTATTTTATTAGAGTTTTGTTCAATGTTGTAACAGTATGGTAGGAGCACAGGAAATGTGGATAAGGCAAGAGAGGAGACTAGAAGGTAAATTGAAACCAGATTACAAATAGTCATGGATCTATGCATATTGATGATAATGATGGTAGTAGTGTTAGCTCATCCCCATCCATAGGGAATGGGCTGCTTTTCTGGACTCATAACCTAAGTAATTTAGTCTTCAAGTTGTTGCCTTGTTTTTTTTTTTTTAAGTTCATTTTTTATTTTGAGTAATTGTAGATTCACATGTAGTTGCAGGAAATAATACAGAGATATCCCTTGTACCTTTTACCCAGTTTCTCAAAATTGGTATCATCTTGGGACCATCTGTAATACAATATAATAATCAGGATATTTACACTGAGGCAGTCAGGCAAGATATTAGCACTTCCACACCACAAGGGTCCCTCCTCTTGCCCTTATACTGACATTCACTTCCCTGACCCTTTCCTTGTCTCTAATCCCTGGAAATTACTAAACTGTTTTCTATTTTTACAATTGTATGGTTTAAAGGCTAATATATAAATGGAGTCATGCAGGATATAACCTGTTGGGATTGCCTCTTTTCTCTCAGATAATTCCCTAAGGAATTATCCAAGTTTGTGTACCATAGTTTTTTTCTTTTTATAACTGAAGAGCATTCCACAGTACTGATGTACTTTTGTTTGTTTTTGGCCATTCCAAGTAAAGTTGTTGTGGATATTCATCAACAAATTTTTGTGTGAACATAAGTTCTAATTTCTCTGGGATAAAAATCTAAGAGTGCAATTGCTGGGTCATGCTGGGTTGCATTGCTTAGTTTTATAAATGAAACAATGCCAAACTCTATTTAGTGATTCCTCATTGTGATTTAATTAGCATTCCCCTAATGGAGAGAGATGTTGACCTTATTTTCAAGTGCTGCATGTCCTCTTGGGTGAAAAATGTCTGCTCTTGTTTTTTGGCTTTTCTTTTAATTGGCTTACTAACTTTTTTACTGTTGACTTTGGCATTTTCTTTATTTATTCCAGGTACTATTCCTTTGTCAGATACATGATTTGCAAATGTTTTCTCCTGTTTGCAGCTTATCTTGTCATCCTTTTAACAGGGTCTCTTGCAGAGTAAGTTTTTAATTTTGATGAGGTCCAATTTGTTAATTTTTCCTTCTGTGGATCAAACTTCTGGTGTCAGATCTAAGAACTTTGCCTACTCTTCGATTCAAGGATTTTTTTTTCTAAATTTCATGTTTCACGTTTTTTTTAAAAGATTTTATTTATTTACTTGACAGAGAGAGATCACGAGTAGGCAGAGAGGCAGGCAGAGAGAGAGAAGAGGAAGCAGGCTCCCTGCCGAGCAGAGAGCCCGATGTGGGACTCGATCCCAGGACCCTGAGATCATGACCTGAGCCGAAGGCAGCGGCTTAACCCACTGAGCCACCCAGGCACCCCATGTTTCACATTTAAATCCATGATCCATTTTGAGTTAATTTTTGTATGAGTGTGACATTTAGGTCAAGATTCATATATTTTTAAAATATTTTATTTATTTGTTTGACAGAGAGAGAGAGAGCACAAGCAGGGGGAGTGGCAGGCAGAGGGGGAGGGAGAAGCAGGCTCCCCACTGAGCAGAGAGGCTGACATGGGGCTCGATACCAGGACCCTGATATCATGACCTGAGCCGAAGACAGATGCTTAACCACCTGAGCCACCCAGGTGCCACCAGGATTCCTATTTTTGCCCATGAATGTCCAGTTAATTCAGTTTTAAATAACAACACTTGAAGACTACCAAGAGTCTCATCGAGGTAGTATTATTTCAAATGCAGTGATTTCATTTCAGTCTTTACTCAAACATGCCGTGGAAAGGCACCATCCACTCTTATGATCCACCGTGAGCCAATACTTGGATAAAAAGACATAACTTTCATGAACAAAGAGTAAGTTTTATGGTCAGTTCTTAAGCCCGTAACTAGTGATAAAAAGAATACATTTGACTAACTCTGCTAGAACACAGTCCTGCTAAAAATACACCTAATTTACTTTATTCAGATCATTTTCAGTATTGGGCATCTGTAATCGTTTTTTGACTCCTCAGCATCTGAACACACTTGCTAGATTTGGGAAATCCTCCCGTCTAGATCTTGGTGAGAAGTAGCCTCCTACCTCCAATTTCAGAAGCCTAAGCACTGAGATTCACCCTCTACCCACTCCTCTGACAGCCTGTGATCCAGATTTTGCCACCATGTACTTTAAGTCTTGACCAAGTGATGCCAAAATTAAGGGATGATGGATGCTACTAGATCTTTGACAGAGAAGCAGCCTGGCATCGTGGCTGTTTCTCAGGAGCAGCAGCTGCGTGCCGTCCCCGCTATATCACAGAGAAGAGATGGCCTGTGTCGGTGGTGGTAGCAGCTTCTGAACCAGATTGTTTGTTACCCTCACTCCCGTGGTTCTAACCCCTAACCTAAGAATCTTTCTTAGCATTTCTTACCAATTCTGTGAGTTGCCTGATACTTGCCAGTTTCTGCAATTTAAGTTAACCAGAGTTGGTTACTGATAGTAGAGATGACTGACATCAAGAACCCTTACTGATACCGTGAGCAAATTAATCTAAAGCTGTGGTTTAGAGAGGTTCCCCCTCAGAGTTTCCGATTTAGTACAACTGGAGTGGGGCCTGTGAATTTGCTTTTCAAACAAATTCCTGGCTGCTGTGGCTGCTGCTGCTGCTGGTCAAGTGACCATGCTTGATCTTCATCAGTTTGGTGTGATTTTATTAGTTTCCTCTCAAAAAGCTGCTGATTCACGTTCCATTGTTTGAGTATGCCACAATTTGCATATCCATTCATCTGTGGATGGACATTTTGATTATTTACAGTTTTGAACTATTATAAATGAAACGGCTATGAATACTAATGTATAGGTCTTTGTGTGGCATTATTTCCTATTCTCATGGGCAAAGAAGTGGGAGAAGACAACCTGGATCATATGGTAAGTATATGTATAACTTTTAAAAAACTGCAAGGTATTTTCCAATGTGATTCTGCCATTTTATATTTTTACCAACAGTGTACAAGACATCTTTTGTAAAATTTTATTTATGTGTTTGAGAGAGAGCAAGCACAAGTGGGGGAGAGGGGCAGAGGGAAAAGAAGCAGGCTCCCCACTGAGCAGAGAGCCCAACGTAGGGCTTGTAGGACTCAAACCCAGGACCGCAGGATCACAATGTGAGCTGAAGGCAGATGCGTAACCAATTGAGCAACCCAGGTGCCAGGCTTCTAGTTGTTCCACATCCTTGCCTCCTTGGTATGGTCAGTATTTTTAACTTTAGCCTTTCTAGTAGGACTGTAATAGTATCTCATTATGCTTCCAGTCTGCACTTTTCTAATGACTAGTAATGGTGAGCAATTTTTTTAGTAGTAATTTACCCTTCATGTATCTTTATTGGTGAATTGCCTATGAACATCTTTTGTCCAATTTGTTGGAGCCTTATTTGTTTTCTTACTGAGTTTCAGGAGTTCTTTATATATATTCTGGGGATAAATGCTCTACCATATATGTAACTTGCAAATGTTTTCTCCATTCTGGGACCTCTTTTTTTCTCATTCTCTTAATAGGCAGAAAGTAATTGTAACCAAAATTATCAAGAGCCTCATGAGTTTTCCTAATGACTTCCCTTAATTGCTTGATATTCAAATTATTCTTTTTTGAAACACATTCCTTTTCTATTTTCTCTGCTCCTCTTGTTAGCCGGTATGACTGTGGGCTCACTTGCCAATAGCCTTATGTGTGATTGGAAGACTCCTTTAACATCACTTTCATTAACTTCACGAAATCTTGCACTTGTAGCAAAATGTGCAGTTAAATTCTTTCAATTCATTGATTTGCACTTGATTTATATTTGGGGATATTACCACAGTTTCAAAGTTCAAACCAATGAGGATGTTAACTGAGGGGGCAACTGAATGAGATAGGGTAGGGGAAAAAATTACTGGTGTTTCCTATGGAAAAATATTTGAGTTGGGACTAATTTTATAAATGACCATTTTATTAGAGAAAATTAATATGATGTTTTGCTTCCATATGGGAGCACAGATTTGTGTAATAAATACTAAAAAAACAAAGCTTGCAAGAAAAGACCCCTCTCCTCTCAATATTTCCTCATATCTTGATCCTCCTCTCCCCCCATAACTCTCTCTGTTGTAGGTACTATGACCTTCTTTGTTTCTTGATCAAGCCCAGTTTTTTTTCTCAATGCAAGAACACCTACTTTTCCCTCTAGTCCAGTGAGAAATGGTGATGACTTGTAATGACTTGTATCAAAGTGGAATAGTCAGAAGTGTCAGATTTGAGATGTTTTGAAGGTAAAACTAATAAAATTTGATGATAGAATATGGTATGAGAGAAAGGAAGAGTCATAGATGACTCCCAGATTTCTATCTTTTGTAATAGCATGTATGGCAGACTCATCATGAGATGGAGAAAACAGAAGGTGGGACCAGGTTTGTGAAAAAACTATCATGAGTTCCATACTGGCCATACTAAGGTCACCTACACGATCCTACGTGAAAATTCAAAAAGGCTTTTGGGTATTAGTGTCTAGACTTAGGGGTAGAAATTGGGCTGGAGATATCAATTTGGAAGTTGTTAGCATATAAATGATATTTAATGTTAAGGGACCAAATAAGATCACCTGAAAAACAGGTGAGAGAAGAGAGTAAAACCTTGAGGTTCCAAGTGGAACAGAGTAGGAGATATCAGTAAAGGAGTATCAGAAAAGGAAAACCTGGATTGAGTGATAAAGATCAGCTCTGTGTTTGGATATTCACCAGGAGGTTCACCGGAATCATCAGTTGGTTGTACTGATGGCTAAGACTTGTCCCAGTGCTGCGCTGAATTCATTGTGCCAGATCATGAGAGAAAAAGACACAGGTGGAGTCTGGAAGAATCCATGAGCAGGCTTCCTTAATGCCTTTTTTTTCCTGTGAGGGGTCATATAGAGCACACTCTTCCCCTATTACTGAAAACACAGTAATATGTATGTGATGTTTCTGTGCAAGGAAGCCCATTAGAGACTAAGTGCCCAAGATTTTTATCTGAATCCGATCATGTTACATGAACAGAGTTACCCTCTGTCTGGGCACAGTAAGCCATCAATATCAGTTAGGAAAAAAGAGAAACTACTGAAAATCAAGTTTTCAAATGCTAGCCAAGGGCCAACCTTGCAAGCCCCTTCAAAGGATAGCAATCTCAGGCCTGCTATACTAACTCTTCTTTGTGCAGAATGGCATCACAGAAGCTGAAGGGGGAGAATGTTTCCAGCATTCCAGAGAGATACAGCTAAAGAATCAAGAAAGATAAGGGCCAAAGTGGCCAGTGGATTTGACAGTATAGAAGTAACCATTGACTCTGATACACAATGTCTGAGGGATGGTGGGACAAAGAGGCTAGATTGAAGAGGATTCAAGCATGACCTGGTGAAGGAGTAGAGACAGAGAGAGAGAGATAAAGGATATTTCAAGAAGTTTTCTATTAATGGAGACAGAAGAAGGAAACGTAGTTTAAAGAGGATAGAAGTCAAGAAGAGGCTTTTACAGATGACATCTTTGTTTTGGGATCAGGATTATTCATTAGAAAGGGAGGGATGATGGCGAGTAAGGGATTGGATCCACAGCAGGAGTGAAATAGTAGGAGGAAAGACACTTCCTACATTGAAACAGGAGGGAAGAAGACATACAGATTTAGAAATCCAAAAATGAGAAACTTTTTTTCCCCTCTTTTTGCAGGTACACATGCTTGGGCTTTATTTAATAGCATGTCTATGACCAAGGACCAGCTTGGAATCCGCAGTTGGAACAGAGTCTGGCTCACCAGCATCCCCATTCTCGTAGTCTGTTCTGACATAAGCCAGGAAGCCCCCATGAAGAAGCATGGAACTCAGTTCACTCACAGGTTTGTTGGTTTGTTGGTTTTTTAAGATTTTATTTATTGAGAGAGAGAGAGAGATAGCAAGCACCACAGCAGAGGGAAGAGGCAGAGGGAGAGGGAGAAATAGGCTCCTTACAGGAGCATGACATGCTCCATTCCAGGGATCTAGGATCATGACCTGAGCTGAAGGCAGACACATAACTGAGTGAGCCACCCAGACACCCCTTACTCACAGGTTTTTAGAGCCCTCATAAAATGGACTCCCAAAGCAGCTGCTTCTCCTAGAAACTTGGCCACTGGTGGATGGGACAAAGTGAGCTCTAAGTGCTAGTCTTCTTTTGTTTTGGTTTAAGCTTGTTCCAAACCCTCCCCAGGCCCATTTTTCCCATGAAGAAGGTGATGGGAAAATTGCACTTGTACCAGTCTTTTATAATAATGTGCTTCTGAAAATTTTTACCTAAAAGTTCCTTACAAAGTCAGCCATTTATTCTGTACGTAATGTTGCTTTTTTACCTGCTCTAGCTCTCCATCCCAGGCCTTTAACTTTTAGTTATAAGTTAATAAATTCTTCCTTTTCCTTACAAAATGTCAAATTCTGGTTTGCCTAGACTGTTGGTTCCATTTTTGTGCTTGTCTTAATTCTCTTAACTTTTGTTCCAATGGTGATTCATTTTCAGGGATGTAAAAGAGAACAGGTTGAAGGTTTGAATTTTTATCTGGGGCCCTATCAGTCATGGCAAGATTTTTCCTGGAGGCTAGAATCCTGAGACCTGGCTTGGCTGTGCATCCCTGAGTTCTGTACCATGCTCCAGGGTGAGCTGATGGCCAGTCCAGTGAAGGCAAAATGGAGTGAGAAGGGCCCTCCTTGAGGGCCACAAGGCTGCAGTGGTCTGTGTCCCCCACAAAATGAGCAACTTCTGGTGGATTTTATTTGCTCAGGGAAGTATGAGGCAATGTCCTCAATTGAGAGTAGAGAGTTGTGGAAAAGATGTGAAAGATATGAGAAAAAAGTAGAAAGTTGAGAATTTGTAGAGTAAGGAAGAAAATAATCTGGGAAGGAGAATGTATAAAATGGAAACCTGCAGGAGAGAGGTCATGCTGGAGGTTCAGGAGGACTGTGTAATTATTTAAAATGTTTTATTAATAAGAGATAATAATTTGAATTAATTTTTAAAAAGATTTTATTTATTTATCTGAGAGAGAAAAGGAGCATGGGGTGGGGCAGAGGGAAAGAGAGATAGAAGCAATGTGGTACTTCATCTCAGGACCCTGGGATTACCACCTGAGCCAAAGACAGACACTTAACCAACTGAGCCACCCAAATGTCCAATAATTTGAATTTATATCCTTGAAATGTTTCAAATCTACTAAGATCTGCTTCAAAAGGAAACTATTGTATTGGATGGCAGTTTAAAATAGGAAGGAAGCGATGGTGCCTTCTACCAAACAGTTATCAGCTCAAAACTAGTGTAATAATTTCATCCTAAATTACCATTGAATGGTTGAAACTGAATGACCAACTAATCTCCTCAGCCTAAACACACATACAAAATATACCTCTAACATTACATTATAACTTCCCGCATCTAACAAAACAGGAAGAGTGGTTATGTTCAGCTGATTGTGTGAGATGATCTGGGTTGGTTGGAGCATATAGAGTTTCCGTTACATTCTGATTATCAAGTTAATGTATTATGTGGCAGAGATGTGTGTGTGTGTGTGTGTGTGTGTGTGTGTGTGTGTGTGTGTATTTCAGTACTGCCATGTCAGGAATTTTTCCTTTTTCCTTTCCATTTTCACAGATATGTCTCATGAACACAAACATAAAATATATTCAAAAGAAACTTCAAGAATCTTTTCTGATAGACATATTTTTAGTGTCTGTACTGACTCTCCTATTTGCTGGACCCCAGCTGCAGCACTTGCCCTGCTCCTCCCATTTATCCCATTATTACTTTCAGTTGTGAGATGAGAATATTCTCTTTAAAATAAATTGGCTCCTCTAAATAAAGACATGTTCAAATAGCTACTTTAGTGTCTAATCTCAAGTTAAATCACAGAAAAGATTTCAGCATCTAGAAAATTTATTCAAACCTGCAGTGGCCTTAGTTGTTTTTTATCAATACATAAATCACTGTTACCACATTTCTCTTTCCTTTTTTTAAAAGATTTTATTTATTTATTTGACAGAGATCACAAGTGGGCAGAGAGGCAGGCAGAGAAAGAGGAGGAAGCAAGCTCCCCGTTGAGGAGAGAGCCTAATGTGGGGCTGGATCCCAGGACCCTGGGATCATGACCTGAGCCAAAGGCAGAGGCTTAACCCACTGAGTCACCCAGGTGCCCCACTGTTACCACATTTATTAATTTCCTAATGCATGAAATAATTAAGCTTAGAATATGCCTTTCCTAGACACAATTAATTCAGTGCTGCTATCAGTTTAATTTTTACTTGTATGAATTTTATAATGTGTAACTTTCCATGTATTCCCAAAGTATTTTTGTATTAGTTGGGGAGTGGATGTGACACCTACAAGAGATAAAGGTGGAGGAAGATGGATTGAGTAGGAAGAGCCCACGGATTTGGATGCTGATCTCACACCCGTTGAAAAAGTGGAGAGGAAACAAGATTGGATGGTGAGAGCCTCGGATTTAATGTACAGCTAACCAAGTCTCAGTCAACCCACTGGGGAACTCCAGAGCAAAGATCACCTGTTAGAGAAGGCATGCCTTAGGTAGACATGACTAGACCCTAGCACTGCTGTGATTATCTGTCGGTCGTTGGTTGGGGCTGCGTGGGAAGATGATGACCTCAGCTAGAATAGTTATGTTATGAATGGGCTTTGGGGGAGTGTGCTGATTAAAATCTCTGAAATTTATGAAAAGTTTATATATATGTATATGTGAACACAAACAAGCAGAGGGAGAAGCAGGCTCTCCACCAAGCAGGGAACCTGAAGTGGGACTCAATCTCAGGAATCTGGGATAATGATTTGATTCAGAGGCTTAACTGACTGAGCCACTCAGGTGTCCTGAAAGTGGCATGGTTTTTAAATATCCCCATATGTTCCTACAGAAACAGAGCAAGTTGATAAGCAAAATCTAGGGGTGCCTAGGTGACTTTCTCTGTTAAGTGTTCACCTCTTGATTTTGGCTCAGGTTGTGATCTCAGTGTCATGAGATTGAGCCCTGCGTGGGGCTTGCTGCTCCTCATGGGGCTTGCTTGGGATTCACTCTCTTCCTCTTCCTCTGTCCCACCCCCATTCCCCCTGGCACTGCTCTATCTCTCTCTCTTAAAAAAAAGAACAAAAAAGAGAGAGAAAAAAAAAAAGAAAAATCTAAAACCCACAAATAACAAGTTTAGGTAGCAAGGTATAAACTTCCAAATATGTGCAGGTGGGTACACATCATGAGAGCAACAAGATTCACAAGTGATAGGAGGTCAAGAAAGCCCAAACAAAATTAAACACCAGATTACAAAAGGATGACCCAAAAAGGAGTCCCACTTGGTGTGTAAAGCTTAGAGAGTTCATCTAAGGGTAGCGGTCAAAAGGTGTCAGTCAAAAAGAGGAGAAGCTTTGTGGGCTCAATATTTCAGGTAAACACAAGGGAGCTATGAGAAGATCAGATGGTGCTGGAATGTCTAGGCTCTATGGGATGGTGCTAGGATGGTCTAAGATGTATGTGCTTTCACACCAAGACCAAGCCCTACATGAGAGAGAAGCTGCCAGGACAAGACAGAAAACAGGCCACATTATAACTACCACAAGTAGTATATTAGTTACAAAAACTCCAAATCTGAAAAATTCATTCCCCTCTCTGTTTTTCTTACCAATTATATCAGTAGTATTGTTTGATCTCACATATAAGAGGGCTTGTAATGAAAGTACAAAGTCTCTGTCAAATAAATTTTTAAAAAATTATTTTAAAAAATCAATCCAGGAGCTGAGATGAAAATAAATGAACAATGGAAGTGACTAGTACCAAGCAGAGTTGGAGAAAAACCAAGATAAGTATGGTGACCAGTCTCCACAAATACAAGTGAAGCCAACTGGAAGACTGATACTGCTGGCTAATGTTCATCACGGATTTAATGTGTGCCAGGTTTATGTGGATTATCTCATTTAACCTTCAGAGGAAACCTTTGAGAAATTTAGGGCATAGAGGGATTAAGTAATTTGTCTCTGGTTACTCAGCAAGTAAAGGGAGGGTCATGATTTAAAGCTAGGCAGACTAACTCTACAATCTGTAGCCTTAACCATAGCACCACTAGGTGAGAGTTGATGGAGTTTATATTACTCTGAGGACAAATACCAGATTCAGTAGAATGGGAGAAATGACAGAGAAGAGGTGATGGCTGGGAATGGGCATTTATTTAAAATCTGAGAAGTTGAACAGATTCGACATCCAAGGAAGGAGGGTGACAAGAAGTCAATCAGGCTGAGAAAATATGAGGTCAGGTTGTTAAAAGTCATGGACCAGAATGTTGAAGTTGTCAAGGGTGATGTAATTGGAGGGAAAATTCCAGAAGTTATCAGGGAACATAAAGGATATCCCCAAGGCTGGTAGACAAATTTGATAGGGAAAAGAGGGTGGTATAAACATTTGTCCTAAATATCAAAGGAGCATATGTAATTCTCCTTTTCTCCCTCTGGAGAGAACAACCCTCCTTTATTTTACTTAAGAGAAAGGTAAGGAAAAAGCAAAGACTAAAAAGACATGTTTGTGCTGCTAATAATCATGGCTACTTGATGACAAAGTAAAATAATTGTTAAATCTCTGTTGTTTGTCCTGTCTCATTTTAACATTGTGAACTAAGCTATTAAATACTAAGTATAGGTTTTCCCCCTCAGTTTGAAAGCAAAATGTTCCTGTGATAACTTTCATAAGCTGAAATGACACAAAGCAAAGAAGCAATTACCATTGATTTATACGGAAAACTTTTTTTAGCATTCCCAGACCCAAAAAGTCACCTCTTTTAGGCTTTTCTAAGACCTTAGGACACACCTTGCTAATGGATGCACATAATAAATCAAGATAAAGCCCAGATGCTCACGGACACAGTTCAAAGTGATGACTTTTTTTTTTTTTTAAAGATTTTATTTATTATTTATTTGACAGAGAAAGATCACAAGTAGGCAGAGAGGCAGGCAGAGAGAGAGAGGAGGAAGCAGGCTCCCTGCTGAGCAGAGAGCCCGATGCGGGACTTGATCCCAGGACCCTGAGATCATGACCTGAGCCGAAGGCAGCGGCTTAACCCACTGAGCCACCCAGGCGCCCGACTTTTTTTTTTTTTTTTATAAATTTAAATTAACATGTAATGTTAATTTACATGTTACCCATGGGTACAGGTCTGTGAATCGCCAGGTTTACACACTTCACAGCACTCACCATAGCACATACCGTCCCCAATGTCCAAAACCCAACCACCCTCTCCCTAATCCCCTCCCCTCCGGCAACCCTCAGTTTGTTTTGTGAGATTAAGAGTCTCTTATGGTTTGTCTAAAGATTTTATTTATTTATTTGACAGAAAGAGATCACAAGTAGGCAGAGAAAGGAAGGGAATCAGGCTCCCTGCTGAGCAGAGAGCCCAATGCGGGGCGTGATCCCAGGACCCTGAGATCATGACCTGAGCCAAAGGCAGCGGCTTTAACCCACTGAGCCACCCATGCGCCCCCAAAGTGATGACTTCTTAATGCTTAGATGCTGAGTGTCGTTGCTGGGAAGGAGCTTCATGGGGCCTCTCTCTCTGCTCCAGGTGTTCACTGCCTCTGTGGCATGAATTTGTTTTGCTACAAAACAAATGCTGAACACTACGTTTGCTTTTCACCTTCCTTCTTAAAAGTGAAAATCCTCTTTGGATTTCTTTCGGTCTTTCATAGTAACAAAGTGGCATAACATGAACTTTCAAAAAGCAGGGGATACCCCTAATCATTTTTTATGAGGGTATACATAGCAGATCACTTTTATTCCCAGAAGAAAAATATAATGCTTTTATTCCCAGAAGTTGCTTTTCTGTTTTTCATTAAAAATTTTTGATGTAGCTGAGACATGTCCCATTTAAATGTACTTCTTACTTCCTTGGATACTCTTGAATAAAACATTCTCTCGTGCTGTTCCTTGGCAGAAAAAATATTCACTGGCACTGTTTGTTGACATTTCGAAAATGTCTCCTGCTTTGTATTATTCCATTCTCAAATTTGTATTATGTTATCCTTCATGAATACATAGCATTTTTTGTAGTTGTCTGTCTCTATCTCTGTTATCATATTAGAGGGAAGACCTATGCTATGCAGTTCTTAATCTCTTTTAAAGTCACATACATTTAATGCCATATTTTGTGCTTTTTTCTTTTTGCATCCTTATTTCTACTGATTGCCCTTTCGTCATTGGAAAATGGTTTGTGTCATTTAGCATTGAGCTTTGGTACTTTTGGTACTAGATCTTTATTAGAAATATCAGATGATAATCTGGCACATTGTGACATCTAGGTGTATTTTCAGCTATTTTCTATTTATATCTTCTTGGGTGTATTTCTTTTTTTAAGAAAAGTCTAATATCTTTCTTTTCCTTCTAGGGCATTCTTTCCTTGTGGAAGATACTTTGTCAAATTCATAAATGCTTTCAAAGAATCTGATATGCATTTTAAATGGTTTCAAGGCTTTTCTGGTTTTCCGAATATCTATACCTGAAAGTTTTATATTTAAAAAGTACCTGTAGACTTCACTAATATCAAGTACTCCTGAAATAGTCAAATTCCCCTTGATAGGTTAGTTGTTGAATTTAAATTTGTTTTGCATTTGCCTTTCTGTTTTCTTTATGCCAAATACAAGAACAACACCTTGGTACTGCGTTCAGGGGTTATTTATCAGAATCTGGTTACTCCTTCCATCCTCATTTCCTCCAGGGGCTCCCATCCTGACCCATAGTCCTGGCCTTTATCATCTGTGGCCTGGGGTGTTTCAAGAGCCTCCCAGGTGGTTGGTTGCCCCTGGCACTCCATCCCCTATCATCTTTATCCAGAATGATCCTATTGAAACATAAGTCAGGTCATGTCACTCCTTGGTCCTTGAATGGCTTCCCATCTCATTCAGAGTAAGAACCAAAGTCTTCACAGTAGCTACGAGTTCCTAAGTGATCGGGCCCTTCTTCCCTCTCTCACCTTACCCTTCCCTCTCTCTCTCCTTCTGTTCCAGCTATAAACTTCTTGCTGTTTCTTGAATATTCCAAAATGCTCCTACCTTGAAGTCTTTGCTCAAACCTTTCAAGGTTTGTCAACCTTTCAAGGAAGCCTTCTCTGAGCCCCTGTTTTAAATTCATTTTCCCAGCAACTTCTATTCCTTTCCCCTGCTATTTTTTTGTTAATAAAACATTTATTATCATCTGATATATTTTAACGGACATATCATTTATCATCTGCACTGCTGTACACTCAAATATAACTTCCACGAGAAGCCTATAGAACTGTGCTGGACGTGGAGAAGGCTCTGCAAGAAGAAACAAAAAATTGTATGAATTAACTTAGCAGTTAGCATGAAAAATGAGAAATGTTTGATAAACAAAATTATGTACTAGGACACTGGATAAGAATCTGTGGTTACAATGGAATCTTTTAGAAGCTTAGTGGAATGCCAGATGACTAGACAGAGTAGGAAATGCAACCCTTTTGGTTTACATGACGGACCTCCCGCTTCAGCTTCTGGGCTTCTGCGATGAAGCTAAGAGTGGGACTGGGATAGTCCTTATCTTCAGTTAGCTTAGCTAAACAAAACTGAGGTAGCAGGATTGGTTTTACTTGACAATATGGAAGTACATAATACTATTTAGGTAGATTCTCCATTCTCCAATCTGTCATAAACTTTCATTAGGAAATCTTGCATGGCTTTTATGGAAGAATATGTATCTCCCTCTTTCTCTTCTACTTCACTGGGGCTTCTGGCAAGTTTTATATTGGGTTCTAAGTCCCAAATGAAGCACAGTTTTTTTTTTTTTTAAATTTAAAGATTTTTATTTATTTATTTGACAGACAGAGATCACAAGTAGGCAGAGAGGCAGGCAGAGAGAGAGGGGGAAACAGGCTCCCCACAAGTAGGCAGAGAGGCAGGCAGAGAGAGAGAGAGCCCAATGCGGGGCTCAAATCCCAGGACCCTGAGATCATGACCTGAGCTGAAGGCACTCTTAACCCACTGAGCCACCCAAGTGCCCTGAAGCACAGTTTTATTTCAAGAAAGAAATAGAAGTTAAGGGGTGCCTGGGTGGCTCAGTGGGTTAATGCCTCTGCCTTCAGCTCAGGTCATGATCTCAGGGTCCTGAGATCGAGCCCCGCATCGGGCTCTCTGCTCAGCGGGGAGCCTGCTTCCCCCTCTCTCTCTCTCTGCCTGCCTCTCTGCTTCCTTGTGATTTGTCTGTCAAATAAATAAATAAATAAAATCTTTAAAAAAAAAAAAAAAAGAAAGAAGTTAAAAACCAAACAAATCTTTAACTCCAAGTTCTGTTTTCAGGTTGCTAGACTATTCTTCAACTGATCAGTGCCTGGAATCTGCAACCACCATTGGGGTGACATAGATTTGCACTTGCAGGTTGTTTAAAGAGCCCTTTGGAGGGCACGTTGGTATCTTTGCTGCTGCTGCAGGTGGTGGTGGTCCGTTTGAGCAACCAGACCTGAGCACGGAGGTACACAACATCTGCAGCAAATGAGAATTCAATGGCCAGTTCTTTGGAACAGGAACTCACATGACTTTGACTGGACCAGCACATTATGAGCCAAATATTTATGATTTCAAAACTACTTAAGGTTAGATGTACAGTGATCTCCTTAGGAAGGAAAGAATGGCATTTTACATATATTAGGCAGAAATAAGAGAATCAAACCCTGGCCAGAAATGTTCCAGAACAGCAAAGGTGTATTTGATTTGCTGCTACTCATTTGTGAAGAGAGAGCGAATGACCAGATGGTTGAAGATCGGAATTCCAGAGAGCAGGAGACCTGCCAACCCATGCCTGTAAGCAATGAGGACATCCAGAACAGTGACAGAGAGGCCACCCTGGGGGCATTCTTCATCTGTGAGCTATGCCAGTGCATTCAGTGTAGGGAGGATGTGGAGAATTAAATGGATGAGCTGCTGCAGGAGTTGGAGGAGAGTTCCAGGGCTTTCCTGCACACAGTTTCCTTCTACTGACCCACCTGGCCTGGACCTGGTGGGCCATCCACCCTCCTAAACCCAGCTTCTTGAGTTTCCTGTTGGTAAAGTTTTGCCCTTCCTGATATTTGTTTTTCCTTTTAGATTTTCTGCCAATGGATGGTAGTAATACCCAAATAAAGTGTACCCATGAAATGAGAATATACACATCAATGCTAGATTAAAAAAATCATTTTTTCAAAAAATTTTTTTTTTCTATCTCACTTTTACTTATGAGTGGGATATTGATTTTAAAGTTTATTATTTTTCTTTCACCAAAAGAGAAAACAACAGTTTATAATACATTTCCTCTGTATATCTGTGTCTTTCTTTGTGGTTTCTTCCCTTTACCCCCTAAGCTTGTTGGAATGTTCAAATAACCTGAATGAAGAAGTGGGCTTTATCTTATCAGGAAAATAAGAAAATTAAAAAATAAAGAAACTGTTGGACTAGAAGGGTACAAGAAACCCTCCTCGAACCCATTCTCCATTTATTTTATTTTATTTTTTAAAGATAGAGTTTTCTTTCATTTTTCTTTTTCTTTCTTTTTTTTTTTTTTTTTTTAAGATTTATTTATTTGACAGAGAGAGATCACATTAGGCAGAGAGGCAGGCAGAAAGAGAGGAGGAAGCAGGCTCCCTGCTGAGCAGAGAGCCCAATGCAGGACTCGATTCCAGGACCCTGAGATCATGACCTGAGCTGAAGGCAGAGGTTTAACCCACTGAGCCACCCAGGCACCCCCATTCTCCATTTAAAACAGCTCTGAAGATCCACTCTTCCCTTCATTTTGGATACAATTTTGATCAGCTTTCAATTTCAGATAATTCTTAGATAAAAAAAAATCTCATCCACATTAGAGGGTCCACATTTGAGATGGTGTTGCTCTTTAAATAGGCAAGCACCCTTTAAATCCAAGTCAGTTTCTTCTTGTAGGATCATTCTTTGTCCAGCTCCTACCCTACGTCCACATCAGCTCTGAGTAAGGCTCCCTCCTGGGACTGCATCTCTTTCTCCTGCCTTCCTTCCTTGGCTCTTTCATCTGTGGCTAATGTAGCCACAGCCTTTCACTTAGAGCATTTTCAAAGTGAGATAATTTCCATGTGCCACCAAATTTCAAGCTCTCCAAGTGATTCTCTTAAAAACCTCCTCCTCTAAGGGATGAGAACTCCCATGTTGCTTCATGCCTGTGGGCTGGGGGAAGGAAATGCATAGCAACAAGGTAACAGACCTCACCACCTGCTTCTTCCACCTCAGCGAATTTTTCATCAACTCATATAGTCTGGAGGAGGATGATACCTTAGAACTGACAGAACTGGTTTCTCATTGTTTTAACAGCTCAGAAAAGCGCACACCTTTAGAGCAAGGGAAGTACTTGAGATCTGTTACGCAAACAATGGAGGCCTCAGCTGAACCTGAGAGTCTCTCCTGCCAGTCATTTTAGCAAATTTGTTCATCAGTTTGTTTGTCATGCTCAACTATCTCTCTTCATTTTACCAATTGATTCTAAAATATTATAAGAAAGTCTCTGTCTGGGTAACAGATGGTTGAACCAGAGATGGACTTCTGACCCTGTCAACAATTCCAAAGACTGATCCAAGCTGGTTCTTTCTGAGAACTTTTTCCTCACTGAGCAGGGAGCCTAACAGGGATCATGACCTGAGCTGAAGGCCAACTCCCAACCTACTGAGCCACCCAGGCACACCTCTTCTGAGAATCTGAACTGAGACTTAACTAAAAGTTAATTCACAGTCAGGAGTGAGAGTCCTAATGGGCAAACTGATAGTAAGCAGAAGGAAGCATGAGGAGATGGGAAAGCATATAACAAAGAAGCACAGAGAGCAGTGTCTAGTGCTTTTCCATTTCCTGGGACACATCCCACCATGCTCTCTGGTACTGGTTTCTGTAAGATTCTCTTATGTTCTTCTTCTTCTTTTTTTTAATGGCCTCTGCTTTCACTTGTTTTGGGGAGATGGGGCACATGAATATCCAATTATTTCAATACTATTTATTGAGAAGTTTCCATTGAATTGCTTCTGAGACTGTGTCTCTGCCTACTTGTGATCTATCTCTCTCTCTTAAATAAATAAGTAAAAATAAAAAAAGACAAATAGAATATAATTTTAGTATTATTTCTCTTTTTAAAAAATTTATCAGCTTTTAGCTATGTCTCTTTGTATTAAAAAAATATTTTCTTTATGGCATGCTTTCTTTTCCTAGTTCAGTATTAGACCTCAGGGGATATCTTGAATTTACAACTTTACCCTAATCTTCCACTACTTAAAGTGCTGTCTGAGGACGAACAGGCTAGATATCACTGGGATTGTGTTAGAAATACAGAATCTTAGCCTGCATGCCAGACCTACTGCATTGGAATCTGCATTTTAATGGGATCCCAGGTGATTTTATAAGCATTTTACCATTTGAGAAGCCCATCTGTAACCTACTCCACACATCTCGTCAAATCAGTCTTCCTAAAATAATACTTTCATTACATCCCTAGAATTTTAAATGGTTCCTCACTGCTCTTAGAACAAATTAAATGCCCCAGCCTGACATTTAAAACCACAGTAAAATGGACCCGGTCTACCAATTTTTTCCTATATGGATGTTCTCAGCTAAATTGGTCTACTCGGCTATTCTTCAAATGTACCAAGTATATTCAGAGTCTTTGCTCATGGCATTTGCCTGTCTGGAATTTTCATTTCCATCTCCCTACACATCCATTCTTCAAAAACCAGTTCAGTTTCCACTTCTGGAGATTCCTGCCGCTGACCTCAGATCTCCCTGCTGTCTCGTCCTCTGAACATCTTAGCCTGCTATCCCACTATCTTTTTTTTTTTTTTTTTAAATTTATAACGTCACCTCCCATTAATGCTTATTACAATACAGTGCATAGGATAGTGTTTTCATTCATTAATTACATCCTTAGTTATTTTAAAAATTGTTTTAATTCAGAAGGGGCTGGTTAATTTTTAGGGCTGTAATTTCTTTGATCAAGCAGCTGTTAAGGCCAAACAGAGAGAACTGAAAGCATTGTGTTCTTGTGCTTCTGTATTTGAAGGTAAATTAAAAAAAATTTTTTTTTTAAAGATTTTATTTATTTATTTGAGAGAGAGAACATACATACACAAGTGTGGGGAGGGGCCAAGGAAGCTGAGCAGGGGTCCTGATCCGCGTTTCTAACAGATTCCCAGATGATGTTGGTGCGTTCAAGATTGCATTTGAGAATCATTACTGTAGTAAGGAAATGTCAAAAGGGAAAAATAGTCCAGTAAGTATGAAATGTTAGTGCAGATAGCATTTCCCTATCTCTTTTCCTTTGAAGGTGTAAACATTGTAACAATTAATTCCAACAAATGTTTTTTCTTTTTTTAAGATTTTATTAATTTATTTGACAGAGAGAGATCACAAGTAGATGGAGAGGCAGGCAGAGAGAGAGATAGAGGGAAGCAGGTTCCCTGCTGAGCAGAGAGCCCGACGCGGTACTCAATCCCAGGACCCTGAGATCATGACATGAGCCGAAGGCAGCGGCTTAACCCACTGAGCCACCCAGGCACCCCCAGCAAATGTTTTTAAATGAACAAAGAAAAAGGCACCATTTGTTTAACTAGAACTGTTTATGATTCTTGCTCTTTATATCAAGCATTTGCAAACATCAATCTCTGTCTGAGAAAACATTTTTAGTTTTATTTTTTAAAATTTGTGAATGCCAAGGAAATATGTTTGTTTCCACATGGCAATGAAATGAATAAACAATGCTAGAAGTACTCTGTAGATTGCTTTCACCTCGTATTCTCTTTGATGTTTTGGATAGACTAATTTTTTACTCACCAGTAATCGGTCAAAATTGCCATTTTGACATTGAGTTTTTTGAGCGTATGCTTGCTGGGTTTTATATTTGTGTACCTGTCCCCCCTTTAAAGATTATATTGATACTAAGTGAGGTGACCTCAGATTACTTCCTGAAGAATGGAATCTACAATACTACTCTTGGAGCAGTGGGTGATGGATTGTGCTTTTATTTTTAATGGTCAGCTTATTTTTATTTTTAATGATCAAAATACAGCTTCTGCTGATTGAATGATAAAACTGTACTTGTGGGGCACCTGGGTGGCTCAGTGGGTTAAGCCTCTGCCTCTGGCCCAGGTCATGATATCAGGGTCCTGGGATCGAGTCCCACATCGGGCTCTCTGCTTGGCCGGGAGCCTGCTTCCCCCTCTCTCTCTGCCTGCCTCTGCCTACTTGTGATCTCTCTCTCTCTCCCAAATAAATAAATAAATTAAAAACAAAACAAAACAAAACAAAACACTGTACTTGTAATCGTTTCCCCTCTGGTAGAGGAAGCATCAATGCAATACTTTACTCCAATGCTGTTAAAAAATAATGCTTTTTTTTTTTTTTTAAGATTTTATTTATTTATCAGAGAGAGAGGGGGAGAGAGGGAGCACAGGCAGACAGAATGGCAAGCAGAGGCAGAGGGAGAAGCAGGCTCCCTGCCGAGCAAGGAGCCCGATGCGGGACTCGATCCCAGGACGCTGGGATCATGACCCGAGCCGAAGGCAGCTGCTTAACCAACTGAGCCACCCAGGCGTCCCAAAATAATGCCTTTTTTTTTTTTTTTAAAGATTTTATTTATTTATTTGTCAGAGAGATAGAGAGAAAGCACAGGCAGAGTGGCAGGCAGAGTCAGAGGGAGAGGCAGGCTCCCTGCGGGACAAGGAGCCCGATGTGGGACTCGATCCCAGGACGCTGGGATCATGACCTGAGCCGAAGGCAGCTGCTTAACCAACTGAGCCACCCAGGCGTCCCCCCAAATAATGCTTTTTTAAAGAAGATTTTAAAACGCCTTAATATTGACGATTAAACAGTGGCTAAAAAATTTTTTTAAGCCCCAAATTATATATCCTAGGAATTGCTGTTACTTTGGAAGGCTGTATATAGTCTTCCACTGAACAAGATAGGTTTGATCTGTGTGGATCTACTTACATGCAGATTTTATATACTACAGTACAGTACTGAAAATATATTTCCCTTATGATTTTATTTTTTAAAAGATTTAACAAATTAATTTATTTTGAAAGATTTATTTATTTGAGAGAGTGAGCGAGTGACTAAGAGGAGGAACAGAGGGAGAGAGAATCCTGAAGCAGACTCCCCACTGAGCATGGAGTTCAATGTAGGACCTGATCCCGTGACCTCAAAATTATGATCTGAGCCAAAACCAGGAGTCAAACCTTCAGCTGACTGAGCCACCCAGGAGCCCCTTATTTGTTTGTTTGTTTGTATATTTATTTAGTTGAGGAAGAGAACACACCAGGAGGTGGGGCACGGGGAGGGGACAAAGCGGGAAGGAGATGGAGAGGAAAAAATAACAAGCAGACTCCAAATTGAGCACGGGTCCAGACATGGGGCTCCATCTTATGACATGGAGATCATGACCTGAGCTGAAACCAAGAGTTGGATACTTAAACAACTGACCCACCCAAGCAACCTTACCCTTATAATTTTCTTAATAACTTTTTCTGTAACTAACTTTATTGTCAGAATGCAGTATATAATACATGTAACATACAAAATGTGTTAACTATCAGTAAGGTTTCTGGTCAACAGTAGACTACCATTAATTAAAGTTTGGGGGAGTCAAAAGTTATACACAGATTTTCGACTGCATGGGAGCAGGAACCCATACACTCCATGTTTAAGGATCAACTGTATTTATGTCAGTTATCCATTATTACCTAAAACAGGGGTCTGCCAATAAGGGCCCTGTGGGCCAGATGTGTTCCACAAACTGTTTTTATAAATAACATTTCTTTGGAATGAAGGTAAGCTCATTCATTTAAGTATTGTCTGTGGCGGCTTTCATACTACAATAGAGGAGTTGATTAGTTGTGACAGAATCCATAGAATTCTAACATTCTAAAATGTTTACTGCCTGAAACTTTACAGAGAATATTTGCCAACCCCTGGCCTAAAATAGGAGCTCTTATTTTGTTTTTTATTTTATAGACACAGAACTATTTTAAAAATAGAATTTATATGATGGCAACTATTTTTTCCTTTTTTTTTTTTTTTTTTTTTTTTAAAGAGAGAGATTGGGATAGAGCACAAGCAGGGGGGAGCTTATGACAGCAATTTTTAATTTTTTAAAGTAGACATGATTTTTCAAAGATATAGTCATATGTGTTAAAAAATGGTAAATAAGTTGAGTCATCACAAGTTCAAATGCCATTTTGTCTAAAGGAAATGTGGTTGTATTTAAAGTAACCACACTTAGAAGGACCTGGGTCTGTTAAACGTCCATCTCTTGATTTTGGCTTAGGATTCTGAGCTCAAGCCCCGCATTGGCTCTGGGCTCAGGGTAGAGTCTACTTGTCCCTTTCCCTCTGCACCCCCCACCCCACATACTCTCAAATAAGTAAATAAGTAAGATCTTTTTTTTAAAAAAGATTTTATTTATTTATTTATTTATTTGACAGAGATCACAAGTAGGCAGAGAGGTAGGCAGAGAGAGGAGGAAGCAGGCTCCCTGCGAAGCAGAGAGCCCGATGTGGGGCTCGATTCCAGGACCCTGAGATCATGACTTGACCTGAGCTGAAGTCAGAGGCTTTAACCCACTGAGCCACCCAGGAGCCCCTAAATAAGTAAGATCTTAAAAAAAAACCACACTGACAAATTTTAAAAATTAAATAAATATATAAATAAATAAAACAAATAAAAATAAAATAACCACAGTGATTATATTAGATTAACAAACAGGCTTTGAAACTCCAAAGTGGGATTTGGAGAAATGTTGGAGCAACAGTACCATTTTTAAAATAAACACAGGCTTCCAATAGGACAATTTTTTTTTTAAATTTTATTTACTTTACAGAGAGAGAGAGAGAGAGAGAACAAGAAGTAGGGGGAGCAGCAGAGGAAGAGGGAGAAGCAGGCTCCCCGCCGAGCAGGAAGCCTGATGCAGGATCCCATCCCAGGAACCTGGGATCATGACCTGAGCCTAATGCAGATGCTTAACTGACTGAGGGACTGAGGGACAATTCTTTTAAATGAAAAATTAGTTACTTTTTTTTGTTTTGTTTTGTTTTTGCTTATTCTGCCTTCTTTTAAGATTGATCCTGAATGAAAATGTCTATATGATTCCAAAACAACTGGACAAACTGAGGCTATCTAGAGCTATAGAGTAAAAAAGAAGTTGTTTAATAGAATTTTTTGTTTTACATTTGGGTTGTAATGATATTAAACATATAATCCTAAATTTGGTTGAACTATCTGAACAGCTTTTTTTTTTTTTTTAAAGATCTTATTTTATTTATTTTAGGGAGAGAGAGTGCTCACGTAGGGAAAGGAGCAGAGGGAGAGGGAGAAGAAGCGGTAAGCAGACTCCCCACTGAGCTTGGAGCCCACCAGAGGGCTCAATCTCATGACACCCAAGGTCATGACCTAAACTGAAATCAGGGGTCTAACCTCAACTGACTGAGCCACCCAGGCATCTCTCTGAGCAACTTTTAATAAACGCTTCACAGTTTAGTAAACATGTCACAGTTCACAGACTGTTCTGTGAAGATAGTCACATTGTAAGTGCTCAGGCAACATAAATACTTGGGCTAACTTTCAGCCAGTGAGTGAAGTAAATAAATAAATAAAAATTGACCCCTGGAGAAATTTGTATCACCTTACCAGTGCTATTTCTGATCTTGCTTTTCTCCAATTTTCTATTCCATAAATTTCAAATGCATAGGAAAGTTATAAGAATAATATGACTCACTCATCTCTTCATCTTGATTCACCAGTTTTTAGTATTTTACCATTCATATTTATCTGTTGCTTTCCCTCCTCCTTCCCTCCCTTTCTTCTTGATTCACCAGTTTTTAACAATTTTGCCACATTTGCTGTCCTCTCTCCTCTCTTCCTCCCCCCCCCTTTCTTTTTTTCATTACTGCTTCCTTTATTCTTTTGCTGAATCATTTGAGAATAAGTTGCAGACATCATGACACTTACCCTGAAATATTTTAGCATCCGTAGCCTAAGGACATAAACCTGTGGTTATTTCAGGGTTTTCATGATTTTCAAGAGATAATGCTTTTTTATTCTCATTATTTTTGTGATTGATGGTATCATTTTACATTGCACATAGGTATGTATGTATGTGTGAGTGAGCATATATTTTATTATTCTTGGGTCATTACCTAGGAGTGGAATTGCTGGATCTGTGGAAAGTGTATGTTTAACTTATAAGAAATTGCCACTTTGTTTTTAGAGCAACCATATAATTTTGTATTCTCATAATCAACATTTGAGAATTTCAGTTGCTTTATGTCCACCCAAACACTTGACTTTCTCACTCTTTTATATTTAAATGTTAACCACTTTTTTTTTTTTTTTTGGTGCAAAAGATGGTTTTATTAAAGAATGGGGACAGAAACTGCAGGCAGCAAGAGCTACCCATTTAAACCATTCTGATGTGTTTGTAGTGGCATTACATTATGGCTTCATTTGCATTTGCCTTATGACTGGAGATGTTGAGAATATTTTCATGGGCTTGTTGCATTTATACACTTATTTTTGGATGCTACGTCTACTTAAATGTTTTGCCCATAAAAAAAAAAAAAACTTTTTTGTTTTAGAAAAAATAACCTTTTAGTTTTTGATTTACAGAAAAATTGCAAAGATTGTACAGAGAGTTCCCATATGCCCTGTAGCCATTTTTCCCTATTAACATCTTATATTAGCATGGTACATTTACTACAATTAATGAAATACTGATACATTGTTATTAACAGTACTCCCTATTTTATTCAGATTGCCTTAGGTTTTATCTTTTTCTGTTTCAGAATCTCATCTAGGATATCAGATTACATTTAGTCATTGTATCTCTTTAAAAGCTCCTCCTGGTTATGATAGTTTCTCAGACTTTTCTTATTTTTGATGACCTTGACAATTTTGAGGAATATTGTCAGGTATTTTGTAAAATGCCCCTCAACTGGGATTTGTCTGATGTTTTTCTTTTGTTTAGACTAGGATTATGGGTTTGCGGGAAGGAAAACCAGAGAGGTTAAGTGCCATTTTCATCATATCACATCAAGAGTATGTACATGACCTATCTCTGATGATGTTGACCTTAATAATGTGGTTGATGTAATGTTTGTCAGGTTTCTTACATTTTATTTTTTTTCAAAATACATTTTGTATTTTTGATGTTTATGCACATTTCCAAAATAATGTGTTTATAAAAAATAATAGCTGATTGTAATGCTGCCAACTTCATTATTTCCTTCCCCAAAGTATCCTTCAGTAGAAATATGGAAGAGTTTAACTAAGTAGTTTTTAATGCTCTCCAACTTCCTTTTCCTTTAACAAGTCATGATGAATGCCCATTCTGTGCCAACTGTTGTGTGCCATAACAGTGACCACAGACAGCTTATGATCTCAAAAAACTCATTGTCCAGGAATGACTAGAGAAGTAAAGAGAAAATTGCAATGCAATGGAATGTGTGCTATAATAGTGGAAATTTCAGGATGCTCTAGAGGGATGCCACATCTTATGGTGTGGTAGAGGAGGCTTCCTAGAGAAAATTAAATCTGGGCAGGGACCTGAATGAAAAAGAATTAGCCAGATAAAGCTGGAGAGAGGATAAAGAAGAATTCCAGGCCAAGAAAGTGGCTTCTTGCTCAAAGACCAGTAAGTGAGAAACCACTGTATGAATTGGGCATTCATGTAGTTTATGAGGATTCAAGCCCAAGGCAAGCTCATCAGTGAGAATATTGGCTGGAGAGGTGAAGAGAGTCCGGAGCACAAAACTTTACAAGTCACATTAAAGAGGTTAGACCTGTAGTTATCTATAGGGCGTGGGATGGAGAAGGTCAGTGCTGTCTCCACTCTCCCAAAATTGATAGAATTTTTTGCTTCTAATGTAATCACTGTGAAGCATTGTTATAAATTGAACTAATGCTGTTTATGTTAATTATTATTATTTTTTTTAAAGATTTTTATTTATTTATTTGACAGACAGAGATCACAAGTAGGCAGAGAGGCAGGCAGAGAGAGAGGAGGAAGCAGGCTCCCTGCTGAGCAGAGAGCCCGATGTGGGGCTCGATCCCAGGACCCTGGGATCATGACCCGAGCCGAAAGCCTCTGCTTTCGGCTCGGG